>NW_027248372.1:322500-622500 GCF_041260155.1 Ptychodera flava
TAATATTAACATTTTTTTTAAATGGCGGGAAATCAAAATAACGGTTAAAATTTAAATTTTGCTTGTCCAATTTTTCAGTTGTAGAAGACTATATCCTTTAAATTTGTATAATAGAAAGCCTTTTTCAGGTCAACAATTTTAAGAGTTACAGCTACAGGGGCTTTAACAACATACGCTCAATACGATTCAAAAAACGTTAACGTTCTCAATTTCTCAACAGGGTCATAAATATATCACTCCAATATTATACAACAATTAATCATAGTTTACTTTCAACCGAAAAGCTTAAATCTACAATAAATGAAAAATGTTCAAAATGTATCACTACTATCGTCATAGAACAATTGAGTATTTTATTTTTGATCTTTGCTGTTTTGTTCTCCAAATGTATCATGACCACGTATCTAAGACATGCAAGTTTTCATTTCTAACTTGTGAATTTAATCCAGGTCTTCATTGGTCATACCGGTGATAAGAATGTAAAATATTGGCCCTACCAGTACCCTTGTTTACATACTCGGATAAAGTAGGTGTTTAGCTTTACTTTACAAGTTGTGAGCAAGCCTTTTCGTTTAAAAACTGAATGCACTAATTGCACGAAACCTTCATATTATCGCTCTGTCGTGTCAGTCATATTAAGGAAACTCCCCAAGCTTTACTTTGACACAGAAACTCACATGGATACTGATAAGTCCGCACTATCTCTGTAAACATTCAGTTATCAGCTCATGATCTTTCAATTAATCATCGATTTGAGTGTTATTTGAAAAACATAATTACCATAATTTTGTGATTATTGCGATTATCTATGGGGATAATGATGTCACCACTTAAATTAAACATTTCAATATGACATTGTAACTGTTGGACTTGGCCTACGTTTTACTTTTGGAAATAAAAGCACTGTGACCGCTTCGGTGGTAAAGAAAATCAAACAAATATCTACGATTGGCATCACTGTGTGAATGTGTCAGCTTCCCTTGGGTCTTAGCACTAAAGCTGACGACCTTAGCAGACAGTTTGCCTAGTAAACAGCCCCTTAAGAGAGAGCCACCTTGTCAAAATGCCACATCGCTACATCACTTTTCTAGGTCGGTGAAGAAACATTTTATATTACATGCTTCAAATTTGCCGCCATTCAATGCAATCATCCGGGGATTTGTCTGTCCTTTGACCGAACTTTGTCACAGCCCCGTTGCCCGTGGTTAGTCAATTCAAATTAAACTAGTAGCGGAAACTACTTTTCTTCTGCCATTGCCTAGAGAAAATCTCTTATTCAAATGTCTCGTGTGTTGTTCTAATGCGCGTCTATCACATCCCCTGGCGTCCTGTTCAGTGGATTTAGCAATGTCTTTCAGGTGAGATTGAATAATTCGTCTCTTTTTACAATGTCATTACAGGGCTCGTTTTTACATTTGGGCCTGTTTATACGAAACTGGCCCAAATCGCTTGGCTTTACTTGACAGTTGTTATTGGCCACCGCGTCACCAAACAATCTACGCAACAACCTGCTAGGGTACATAGTTTTTAATGTACTGTGTTTTGGTATTTTATGCCCACAGACTTTTGGAAAGTCTATGTTTAGTCCTATAATTTAATAGAGGTAATGGTTGAATCTACGATGACCGCAAACTGTACATGTACATATTATGGCTTATGAATGACCTGCCCTGATGTCCATATATTATAAAATTTGGCGCGAACTTCGTGCAGTATCAGCATCGGAATTCGAAACAATGGAATTTGGCGTCATGTCTTTCAGGTCTGTTCAGGTCTGTTCATGTCTTTTCAGGTCGGTTCGAACTGGTGACCCTAAACGTCATAAAGATGACTGATGAATGGTTCTAGTCCAGCAATAGTCATAGCATTTGGTGCGAACTTTGTGCAGTAATGGTCAGTTGCAAAGGTATACGAGGTCAGCAGGAAGAGTGGGCGTAACCACCTTCGACCCAAACGTACTACTCTGTTGGTAACAAGATGAGACACTATGAAAACGGCACAAATTGTTGAGCGGAAACTTTGTCCATTTTTCCCGCTTCATTAAATCGTTTATCTTTCACGGCAACAATGTTTTAAGCCACACAAATAATGATTTTGACGATTGGATAATTTGCTCGTCGAAAAATGTAAACCGACAACTGTAATTTATTGCAATAAAAGCAAACATAAGTCTTAAATATAAAACAGTTTGGATTATAAAACTAACTCAATTGCCCAATGTTTGACATTCAAAACAGTCACTATCAAGGTAAGTTTCTTTAAAATCCCAATATCCAGGAAACAGTGCCCTGGAATCTTAACTTGTACTTCAAGTTTCAAAATGAGGCCCGCACGAGCTGTACATGCTCTTGTTGCGTGCTTTCGCAAAGAATTGAATGACATTTAGAGTCTGAAAACCAATTCCTGCTTACACATTCTAGATTAAATGGTTATTAGGACGGTCAACTATTTATCATGTACCCGGAATATCATTTTCAAAATAGTTTCAAAATGCAGCATATTCATATCGTGTTGATTGAATAAATAACAAAACAGGTGAAATGTACTAGTACGACATAATACATTACCTTCGATATCATCCTTGCCAACATGCTACACTTTCGATACCATACGTGCATTAACAGTTGCATGCTTATAGTTCGGGTGGTCAGTATGTTACTCCACCTGGGTTTCGGACTCAAATGGCTTTGTAAAACCGGTGTACTCATATACATTTAGCCAGCAAGCGTACATGTTACAACAAGTAAAGAAGATCCGTTGCAATTCTCAAGCTATATATCTCATGACAGTTGCAAGTTTAGACTTGAAAATGATTTGGACTTCAGCCAATCTGACATAAGCTTTATGTTTGAGATTTTCTTTTTGATTTTACCTCACAATATGGTTACACAAAACGACTTTTCTTCCAAGAAACGTCTTACTTTTTATTCCCATTGCGTCATTTTAAAACTGTTTACTGACAGCAGTGGTTCATCTTGCCAAAGTTGTATGACAGTGAAGTGGGCTTAAGCAGGATGTACAATTTGCCAACACACACACATTGAAGATAAAAACCTAATTTATATAAAGCGTAATCAGTTGTGATATTATGGTATCTCATCTTACAGTAATGATTAGATACTATTTGTTACAGAACGTAAAAATCTAACATGATCCTGTAATCGTTGTCTGCGTAACACCTGCTGTTGACCACATTTTAAAGCAGGGCTTTCATTTCTATAGTAATTTATCTGCATTCAAAAGTAATCTAAATTAAATCCTCTGTCAAGAACATTTTCCATGCAATTGACATTACTTTATGTTTATTCACTCATAGAACTTTTCTATCAAATGTCTGTGTTTAGTTGCATTCTATTAAATGCTTCACGAATACTAGAAGCATGCTTTGCAGTATGTCCGATTATTGCAGAGAAACTGCCAATTGGTCAATTATTTGTTCTTATTTGACAAAATAATATTGCCAGTCGAATCATAGACCTTCAGGAAACAGTATTTCCTAACACTGAACAAAATAGCTAGGGCCGTGTCTCTGTGTCGTTTCGCCTGTTGCCACCGATAAACAGTTTTATTTGGCTTCGCCTGAAGTAGCATTACTTTTTCATCACGTGTTATGTATCGTGTCGGGCATGTTTAGAATTCATAATGGTTTTACGCCATTGTACAGGTCAGTTGTTATCACAGTCTCTCACGCATGGTGGCATTGTTGGGTCGTGCAAATGATGTAGCAATAATCGAGGATGGCTCCAGACAAAGAATATCCATTTAATATTTTACGATTATGGACACACTTTCAGGTTCAAATGCATTGTAGTGAACCATTCTCAGTGGACAAATGAAAATAGCAGGACTTATCCGCAAAAATCATGTCTAGCGATGCAGTTGCACAGGTTAAGGGAAGTTCACCAAGGATGATTTTACACATGTCCTAGCTTTGTGGTCATTAACCCCGAAAAAGCTATTTTCACCATTTTATAACTTGCGAAATTTTTTATAAAAACCGATAGAAATAGTACAGGAAGTTGCCCATGTAATTTGAATCATGGGGAAAAAGCTAGCTCCAAGTTTGCAATTGGAGCTTGCATCATGTGATATGGAAGGGACCATACCCCGCATTGTCCATCACAGTGACACAGTAGTAAACAGCAACACAAAATCTGTCAGTGGACAGTTTATTATAAGTGATTCATCGTTTATCCAAGGAGACTCAGTATAAACAAAAAATTATGTAAATACGCACAGCCTGGTTTCACCATGGGTGAGTGGACATTGCCATACCCATGGGAAGATGGTCCCTTCCATATCACATGATGCAAGCGCCAACCTTGGAGCTTTTTCCCATGATTCAAATTACATGGGCAACTTTCTGTACTATTTTTATCGGTTTTTGTAAAAAATTGCGTGAGTTATAAATGCGAAAATAGCTTTCTGGGGTAAGTGACCACAAAGCTAGCATTTATGTGAAAATCATCCTTGGTGAACTTCCCTGCTTGTGTTAACGACTGCGGTAGGTAACCTACAGACTTATCCTCGATGTCTCCTCTCGATTTGGGGCACTGACGATTTGTTAAACATTTTAGCGTTGAAGTTTACGAGACATATCGAAGTCACAAATTGAAAACGACTGGGACTTAACGTTTTGAATGGTCACTAAGATTTTCCTCATCAATCACTGTCCGAAAGGAGAATATTGTCACATATTAACAGAAAGATACGCCCAAATTTTACATAATCGTTGGGATTTTATTGATCAGATGCCAGCGTTACAGCTACATTTGTTGCCATTATTGCCCTATAAGTTGTTGATACACCTATTTGGTTTTGTCTTCTGTTTTCTTATTAGCCACGGTGACGTCTTCTTTCACTATTGGAGGAAGTACGTTGGGAACTGTAATCATAGCAAAATAGGTGAAAATAAACTTATGTTACAATACTTGAATACATGCATTAGATATATTAACATGAAAGGTCAGACAATAGAAAAAATATCAATACATGTAAATCGTAAATTATGACATTTGGAATTGGGATTCCCACATTCTAAACTTTTGTCTTCGCCGGGTAAATGGGAGTCTGATGTCTTACAATGTAGGCCCTACAACAAAAGAATAAGATTTCGATTTAACTGACATACTTCATGATCACTCTGCAAAATGAGATTAGTCAGTGTTCTCATTCCTCTGAGACCAGGGACTCATGCGAATCTACTAGCTCCCGCTGTTAGTTTGTACCTAGTCAAGTCTCATTACATGTATATCAAAGATAACCCGGATGTAATACAGGAATGCCTAAAAGGTGGAGATTTATTCCCAAACATTATTGTAGACGACAAATAATTTACACTGCCGGAATGTGATTCAGTGTCTACGCCCAGAATGAAAGTGACTTTGCAGGCTGGCTACATTGTTGGTCATTTACGTATACCTATTCCTGTGACCGGTCCATCTCGGCGGCTACAGCCAAATCTTGTTGTTGGGTGTTGATAGTTCTTCATAAATGGGTACAATGTGTTGGGGGTCACCATAGCTGACCCTGGATGTTGTATTCAACGTGTACTTTATTTCCGGTGGTTTTCCTTCGTACAGATTAGTGGAGTACATTATAAATTAATATGTTCAAAACGATAGTGATTCGGTCGACTGTTCATATGATGATATAAAGTTACGATATCGAACAAATTTCAACTAATTTTCACTTTTTTTTCCAATCATAGGCACTGTACCGATTCTGTAAATAACTCTCTTGAGTTCCGATGAAACAGCAAAATTGTTTTAAATTTGGATAAATAAAATATTTTTGAGCGCTCATCTATAGAAATAATAAAAAAGCAAACGGGGGATTAATCATTCAGCCGATAGTGTGTTCATCAAAAGGTATTTGCTCTAAACTACAAATGTGTAAGGCCGTTATTATTTTAACTCCGTAGGAATGTAAACTTTTGTATGTCATGGACCGCCCGGTGCATGTTTGCTTATTCCATCATTTAACAGACGAGAATTACATTTACAGGATGAGGTATACCCATAACCCACTTCCCAATTTAGCAATGAGGCGTAAAGTGCCTTGCTGGGGGGGGCGGAGGGGTGCAAAGCACCATGCTAGAGTCCTGAACTCACATTTTCATACAGAAAGCAAACGATTGCCATTGTGGCAACGATTAAACATAATGACCCCCCCCCCCCCAAGCGGCTGTCATAACAACTTACCGTCGCATTTTCTGTGAAGTTCTAAGTCAGGAACCTTACAAGTCCAATTTGGGTGTCCTGTAGTGAAAAAAGTGGCGTATATTATATTGTCTCATCCCATATATTGAAATTGGCGAAAGACATGTCAAACATTCTTCAACTATAGGCATTTAATGCAAACTCTTCAAGTTCATGCCGTAAATTTGCAAAAGTATATCTCAAAATTTCATTGGCCTTCGTATGACTTGCATGAGTTGCAAAAGGAGGGCTGATGCTTTTCGATAAACTGGGCCTATGGAAAATACTGACCCTCCCCCTGATTCTTGTACAAAAATGCTAATCCCCCCTTCCCTTCTCCTTGATAAAAATTTTACCGACTTTTGAGCAGCTTTGTTCGATGTCACCCGCAGGCGGCTGTATATGTATAATAAACCTTCAAAAGTGAACAGACCTATGGGGGACCAGAAAAATCATCACAATTCCAATAGAAATTCAAATTTCCGAATTATTTGCTTATCAACACACTCTGCACATTTGTTTGTAGTCAGTAAACATTTTGTCGCACATGCATACAGTCACTTCAGCAGTGGAAGAGTCAACCATAACTTTGTTGACTTTGTAGTAAAGGAAAGAGAAAGAACTTATTCATAAGAACAGAAACACTAAAAACGTATCTAAAAATGCAGTTTCTGCCAATAAAACCAACTACGTAAATAGAACATTGTTCTATCGAAAGTCCATTGATAACAGTGTATAACTAATATATGGAAAGTTAAATAGTTATCAGTCTTTCAGTTTCAAAGAGGTATTAAATTGATATTTATATTTTGGAAAGTCATGTGAATGTTATATATACTTTTGAATAGTTTCAACAGGGGGCACATTTTATATGCTTTCCTGAGCGTGTGTGTATTTCATAATGTCAACAGAGTCCTCGCTTTTGCGCATTCTCATTTCACTGTTGTAATAAAATATCAGGCGACCATTTATATTCTTGCACAAAAAATGGTTACCCTTCCTCTGATTTATGCACGGAATATTAATGAAATGGCCCTCATTTTGAAACAGTTACATGAAAAATGGCGACCCTCCTCGAATCGAACCAACGTTGTTTCCCCTCCCTGAATTTGTTTCTGTCCTCTTGAGAAGAAAGGGTACATGTCAATGGGAACAGCTTTAGGACCTATTTACAACCATTTGATAAGGCATAAATAACATGCAGTGGTAGCCTGTAGCCCAGGAGTACACGGGTGTAGAGTTAAAAGTCAGCGAACTTTCAACCATTCTCTTTCAGAATCTAGAATAAAAATCGAGAGTCACTGTGCAAATTTTTGTACAAGAAATCAAATCAGCCAATAGTTTTTGATATTTGAAATTCAAAATTTCCGCCGTCCCACTGTGTTCATTTTTTAGGGCAAATAACTTCCTGATTGTCAAACAATAAGCCTGTGAAAACTTTATTTACTTCTGAATCATAAGCTTCAAAAGAGTCCGAATATCTCCTGAGGTGCATTCTTCCTTATAAGTTTGAGATAACGACGTCCGCGCACGATAGAAAAGAAAGTGCACAGATTGCTGGGCGGAGGGACAAGAAACAAGTCATTGTGACAAAAACAGGCATAGGTATACTTACAAAGACTGACATTGTAATTTTGTGCTTATTAATGGCGTTTAAACCAGGATGAATTTGTACGGCCTATAGCAGGAGAGATGTGCTGAGTTTTATGCATAAGCTTACTTACTGATATGTTTCAGCATCGTGGAAATCTACTGAGAATGAGATTGAGTCAGGAGTCCATATTCCATATGTCTGTATTTAAGAGACAGTAACAAGGTTAATATTTTGCATGCTATACTGAATTATATTCTGAGTAACACACCCCCCCCCCCTCCAATCGCCGTGCGATAGAGAAGACAAATCCATCTCAAGCACCCAGAGAAGGAAGCCTGTGTTATGTTGCACCTAAAATCATACCACAAACAGGATCACTCACTAACACGAGCACAATGTACCGCGTCACTTGCCCCTGGAAATACGGTGATGTGCCGTAGCAAACATTGAAAATGTCTGGCCATGAATATTTTCAAAATACGACTTATTGCTATAATGGGATTTTCTTGATAATATGGGGAAATTTTTTCTGTTATTCTACCGCATGTCACAGTGAAGGTGTTCATGAAGTATGGGACATTCTCCTTCTAACTTGTCCATATTAAAGGTGTTTTTTGGTGAAAAGTGACCAATATTTAGGATTTTTACGGGGGTCACATACCCGTATACCTTTCCTGGGAGTATCCGGGGCTGTTTGTCCAACAAATGTAGACAAACAACCAATACGATGTTCCAAAAAAATATATGACGAGAAAATAAAAAACCTGGTTATCCTTGTTGTATGGACTCTGATATTTCAGACCAAACGGAATGGGGGTTTTGTCGTCTCGTCGGAGAGTTAAGTCGCGGAAAATATCGTGGAGGGGTTTTCTCCAAGGCAAAGTCTGTAAGCGTGGTTGTCCTCGGATGCTTATTTAAGCGTGTGTAAACGTTTTGCCATCCACTTTAAATTTACCAAAACGGGTTTTGCAATGAAAGCACACGTCAAGGATGTCCAAAGTACTTGACCGCGCTATTGTACGATAGCTATGTAGATTGGATGTTCCCTCACGATTCTGTCGTCATCAATCGCAAAAGTTCTTTTTGGCCTGTAAGCCAGTTTTCGATTGGTGAATGCAATCGCCTATAGTTAAGCGGAAGATGTGAGGAGCATACGACTATCTATCCTTGGAATTCTCCGACCTTGCAGTCGTAAAAAAAAAAATTATTGGGAACCGAGGGGGTGGGGGTCGGGGTGGGGTAATGAAGATTTATTCACAAACAAATAATAATATTTCACATCGCTGAGGGCGTGTGTCATTTAAACTTGAACGTGTAATCTGAAGTGTTAGATTTAAGAATATCAAAGGCCGTCATATCTGCCGCAATTTCGATTGAATAAGTACCGAGTATCAACAATAATTTTTATTACACCCATAAAAGGTAGAAATGTATCCGTTTTAAAATTACACTACCGAATACACAAACTCTGAATTCTCGAAGTAAATATTCAAAATGGCGCCGTGTTTGAAACTATTGCAGACGTTCGACCTGAGGACCTTATCTGTTATGCTGTATATTTTCTCTGCGTTCGTGGTGAATAGCTATAGTTTTGGTGAGTCTAAGTAACGATTTTAGACCCAACTCAGTGGTGACACAGGCCATTACTATAGTTACATTAATCATCATGCAATGCAACTTCAAACGCGGCGACAGGTCTCAATGGCGAACTGTACTGTGCGCGCGTCGCCTGTCGCACATGCATCGCCATTATTGGCACCGCCGTAATTGACAGCGCTCAGTGTACTACTACGCCAAAAGCGCTGTTAACTATGGCGGTGCCTTGACTTGTCGCGCGGGAGCAGGTCACTTCAACCTTTTCCCCTTTTTGACCTCTGACAGTACTATTCACATACACTCAAAGCCTGTCGCTGGTCGTGGTCACTTCGGCCTCGGTACTCAAACCAATCACTTCGACCTCGTCACACTTCATGCTATCTTGCGACTCTGGAAGAATTGATGGTGTTTCTTAGAGAAAATCTGCTTGCTTCAAAACAATAATTTAGCTTTTACAGTTGATAGGCAAAATGCCAGCAGCACGGTCCAGCCTAGGGCAATGCATGTATGTAGGGCCTGTGTGTCTACAATTAGCTGTGTACACAATGCATCTGACATGATCTCTCTCATACTAAAGGCTTAGCTATGAAGATATTGGGCACATGGTGGTTCTCAGCGTTACTGAACTTCCACCACAGTCCCCTGTGATCTATTCCGCTCTTGGACAATGCGCCCCACAGACGTGTGTACATATGCTTGGAGAAAACCAAGCAACTTTAAGTACAAACCACAAATATTCTCAAGCATATGTACACACGTGTATGGGGACTTTGCTTCCAATAAAGCCCTTCGAGGTGCTATGCGCATCGAACAAGCCTGACGACTTGCTTACAGGATAATAATACAAGTTTGTCTCGTAGTACCGAATGAAAGGTATGAGGGGGTCGAGATGACCAGGCTGACAAGGGCCGCGACGGTCAGGGGTCGAGGTGACAAGAACTGGAAGCCCTGTCGCCGCGTGCTGCTTGTTTCGTTCACTAGTACAAAGTACCAGGTTGAAGGTTGAAGGTTCTGTAACATTGGAAACATAGAAGACACTGTCACCATTATACAGTCAACCATGACGGTATGATTAGTACTAGCTGTACTACAGAGGTCAATAACGAGTCCGAAATCAACAAGTGTTGCTGATATCTGTCACGTCATATATGGGTGAAACAGTGTTTTACATGGTAGCCGCAGCCAATTGAGGTTAGCTTGAAGGTAGTAGTTGGCACGGAAGGCCTAGGCCCCAGTGACCCATGCACAGGGACCTATCACTGCTGTTTATCTAACCACAAGCTACTGTAATGATAACTTAGGTATGGTACTATTTTACATATACGCTCCAGACAGCAGGTGAACAAATAATGGCCTGTATCAAGATAAATGGAAACAAACATTTGATACGCACGTTCAAGCAGGTTTCGAAATTCCTTGGGAGACTTCAGTTAGTACTCTGTTCCTATCCCTCACCATAACCGACTTGTCAGATTACTGGTGTGAAACGACTTTTATGTCCATCAATTGTTAATCTTGCCCAAGTGATTACAAGTTCTGATATGTAAAACATCATCATAAAAATAGTCAGGTTGAGCAGTATATATAGACTAGCCCACTAGTCGCTTTGTGTGTTGTTTTCTTGTTTTTGACAGTTAAAAAGGATTGTCAACTTATTCAGTTGTTCCCTCTCTCCTATTGCTGTTTTTATCTACGTTGTGGATGTGGTATTGGTCAGGTCACGTGATCGAGGGGTTTTACCTTCGTGTAGGTTTGTGCTTGCCAAGGGTCCATGCATAGCGATCACACTGCCATTACACCATCATACAATGTACCACACAACGGAAAATTAATCAAGACAAATGTTGCCGAAATGAATGCATTACAACATAATTAGCCCACAGACTTGGGGCAAGTCTAAGCAGTATACATAATCAGGATGTCCATTTTATGATGGCCATTAAACATATAGACTGACCATAATTCACCTATTCTGGCCACATGAGGTCATTAAAACTGTTCTCATGCAAGAGTTGGAGAGGTAAAAGTTTCAGTAAACCTAGTCCCCTGCCTTCTGCCTTTTCAGACAGTCATTTGAACACTGTAGGTTTTCTCTTCATCTTTTGCTCGGTCATTGACACAGGATGAATTGAATGACAAAAACCGACTTGTTTGGGTGAGTTATTTGACAGAAAAAAATTTCATCCTTGAATGGGAGATTTTGCTGTACGCTCTTTGCTGGCTGGATATCAATAACAACTTCCCATTTGTTTGAACAAGTAGAACTTCATAATGCACTATGTCTGCCATATCTTTCATGTCCACTAAAATAGCATAAAATCTTGACTGAATATTAGATATTCATATGTTTAAGGATGTACAATCGGTAAAATTAAAAAGTAATGTCATTTCTCTAAATTGTAGATTTTGTGATTCTCCTTTGTAAGTATTATCAAAATGTGTGATAAAATATAGGGGTCACCGCGCTCGTTTTTGAGATACATGACCATGATGACCATGGATTTTGCCATAAGAAAAAATGCTGAGTCAGCATTTTTTCACCAATGCATTTTCTATGGACGAAATAATTCAATGCTGTTTATCTCAAAAGTTAGCGCGGTGACCATATCATTTTATTTGATCACTATTATCTATTTCTCTAGACTGACTTTGTGCAAATTTTCATGAAAATGACAATAGTAGGAATTGATTTTTCCAGCAAATTTCAATGTAATCCTATGGAAGTGACAAATTCCACGCGCGCATACCGCTCGTACATCCTTAATTCAAATGCAACAAAATGCTAAAACTAAAAGCATAATCCACATCACAGAGGATGTTTTTGCACTGAGGGATGTTAAATCTCAAGAAAATAATTACTATATTTTATCCACTTTGAATAGTTAATGTTTTTACTCTTGTCATTATTTCCAAATTCTAATGGAGTTCTGTCTCTGTTACTTGTAGAAAATTACAAGTTGAGAGTTGGTTCTTCAAGAGGAGATGATGGAAAATTAGACAACAAACTTGTATTGCACGAAGATCACTTGGTAAGATTTGGGCGGGGCTGAGTATTATGTATGTCCATTTGACTACAGGTCCAAATATTGAGGACCACATCCCAGCAAAAATCTGGCCAAGTTACATATTCATAATGACTTCCAGTTTTGAAATGGTGTTTTTTTTATTGACAGTTTCATCCACTGTTTTGGCCTGCATTGCATTTCACAATATCATTGCATTGCCCTACCCATGCTGACTTTGATTTGCATTCGTTTTAAGGTGAATTGGTTAATCTACCATGTGCATCTTGAACCAACTTTGTTTGATTTACAGTAAGGAGATCTCATAAGCCAGAGTCAGTCGAAAGTGCCAGATACAAGATTTTATTCATTGTTATATGAAAATACAGGATAAGCATAGCTTGTGTGTCATGCAGTAAACAATTCAAAGTAGTCATACGGTATGTCATCAAAAGTCACTTAGTATCAACTGCAAGTACACAAACCACAAATATTTCACAAATTTATCCACAGTTGTGTTCTGGTGACTTGGTAGACTTGACACATGACACTGTCCAGAGGTCACAGGTTTTGTACCAAGAGTTCAAATCTTTGGCCACACCCAGTTTTGACAATCAGCAATGACACATGGAGAGAAACCATCCATTTTATGGTGAGTAAACGTAGGAACGATGTTACCAGCTAAGGTGTAGGACAGTAGACATTTCATTGACAGTTAACAATTGCAGTTAACCGAAGATACACTTGGATCCAGAGACTACACAAATTAAGAGTGATTTTGATAGCTGTTAATCTATTACCAATGTATTGTGTTGTGAAATTTTCATTGAAAATACGGGTATTTGCCAGCATTTTTACAAAGGGCTTTTACCTTATAAACAATGCTACTACACAAATTCAGCAATAATTATACAGCTTTTTCAGAGAATTTTGAGCAACATTAACTTGCACTTTAGTAATCCTACCTGGAGGGTATTTGATTCATTGTAATCCAGTACGCATACAGTATGGTAAGGTGTACATAAATGTGTCATGGTTCCAGACTCTCCAGAATAGTGTCACTCAGAATCCATGTGCCCTCTGACAAACATGTCTTTCTGGAAACTTTACGTCAATATGAGGAATGGAAAATTCTTTTCATCAGCCGTGTATCTTTACATGGAAACAAAATATTTGTGTCACAAGCAATTTGTTTGCATCCTGGCATTTAACATTGGCTTAGAGGGCACAGTACTCAGAATGAAAGCACACTTTCAGAGTGCCCCTTCAAAGTCTAACACAATGATGTGAAATGCTGGCTTCTGAGACTTGTGCCCAAGAAATGATCTTTTTTCTTAATTGCCTGCTACCTGCTCATCGTTTCAGGGTCAAATATTGACTGCCAGCATCAAATTAAGATGTCTGTAAAATGTTATGAGGAAAATGCCGCTGAAATGGAAAAGGGTTTACCCAGAAATTTACACCAGAGTGACTTGCAGAAACTCCAGTACATTACGGGAAAGCTCCATTAACTTAGGAATACCTCTACTTCCCTACTTAGTTATCAGAGGATCAATTTCACAGACCTGCCTTTCCTACAATGGTAACTACAATGGCACCAGCTGGATAAATAAACATAACAATGGAACATTCACACTCTTAGGGGGATAAAAGTTTTTGTGTTTGTCACCCTAGTTGGTCAGGCAAGGACCCGGTTTTCAGGTACCATGCAAGTTAATGCAGTCTTTCCCTAATGAGACATGGTATGCAGTACAGTATTTGATAACTGAAGGGAATTACAGACAAAGAAATGAAACTAAGTGAAATTTTATTTCAGGAAAATAATGTGAAGAAAGAATGGGTCCTGAGTATCAACAGAAATAAGATAAACCCATCATCAGGTGAGGGAATATAAGAATTCATTGTGTATATGCCTCTCTATTATCTTTGATGAACATTCCAAATTGACCTAAATGGATAAACGTAAGAATATGATACCGGTAGTAATTAGCATAGAAATTAGCATATTTAAAGAAACATAAGCTGTAACTTGTGGCAAGTTTTTCAGTATCCTGCTTCTGTATACTACTGTGTCTGACCCTAATCCGTTTGCCATACTGAAATTTTGAAAATTTTTGAGTATTCTTTTTTGTCACACAGCTTGTATGTGTGTAGTGATCATTGTTTATTGTTTACACATGAATTCTAGTCGTGACTTGAATACAATTTTCAACGATAACAATGTAAATTATACTCATATAGGTTGTGTTGATATGTTAAATACTTGGCATTAAATTACAGTTTAGGGATTCAATGCAGAAAGTGTAGGGAAATCACAAAACAAAAGTTCTGAAAAAATAGCCAAGAGATATAGCTTATGGAGCTTTAAGCCACACAGAGTGCATTCATGCAAATTGCATTTTCATGAATCACGTTTATTTTATATATATCACATGATGAAAAATGCAATTTGGTTGACTTGTAAAAAAAACTCATAATAAATTTTCATGTCTGTTAAGGTTTCCAAGGCCAATGGAATGTGTTAGTAGAACTTGTTGAAGGCACTGGGATTTTTCATGATACTACATCATTGCTGGACATTGCAAGAGGTGAGACCTATAGAGTTAGGTATGTAATTAAGGGATGTAATTCAAATGATATTATCCAAACATAGCATACGTTGCATTTTGTTTCCACTGCCCGGTGTATTAAAGATTTGGTATGTGGTATTTAAACCGGTTAACTACGAAAGATGCATACCTATATTGTTTAGCAGTCATGGTATCTCAACTTATTGTACAGTTTAACAAACTGGTATTTCCACTCGATCAAACAGTTGGAGTTTGGTTTACCTTCAAGACCAGTTTGACACGCCATTAACTCAAGAATTTTCTCTCACTGTAAAAGTACAGAATGCACCTTCAGTGTTTCATCCAGGATGGCATCAACAGGGAGATTTCCCCCTTTACCAGAAAATTATGGAGGGATTTCATCAGTTCATACATTCTACTTTTATATCTAAGGTGTGACTGGCATCTTTTCATGAGGGCTGGTCTGCCCTTGACAAATTATAAGAGGTGCCAATATGTCAACAGAGGGGGAATCCCCCTTCCCCCTCTCTAGATGAAACACTGCACCTTAAAGACATACCATACATTCAGACTATCAAATTCTGATCTACAGTTGTTGGGGCTCATTTTAAAACCCTGGCAATGTTGGAGAAAGACAACTTTACACCTTCTCAGTTTTTTTCAAAAATCGAAAATAATATTTTTCTCCATAGAGTTAACACAAGGATGGTAGCCATTTTGAATACAGAACATTGGTAAATGTCTAATAGCACCAAATTTTGCAAGGCTACACCAGAGTTTTATTCTAGATTTGGTAAGAGAACAGTTGGAAGTTTCACTAAGGAAAGTTTGAGCAAAATTTAAGTGTTTCACTTTCGAAGCGCATACTGCTTAAGAAGAAAATTTTATGCATATACCAGTAATAGGCTGACTTAATGGCTATAATTGCAATAAATTCCCCTCTGACTCTAAGTTTGAAAATATTAGAAGTTAGAGGGCAAACTGTTGCAGATCTTTTCATTGCAGGCAAATGTACGCTTTTCAGTTTGCAGTCATTGGGGTTTTTTTTACCTTTTTCAGAGCCCCTGCTGCAGTGGTCAGTGGGTTACTCTGTCAATAATGATGTGTTGGATGAAGTTTCAACCAATGTTTCATCCATTCTCATAACACAGGGCGCTTGTTCTCCTGATGTCGTCCTAACCTTTGTTCAAACAACATCACAATTTCCAGGTAAAGTGGGTTTTGCCAAATCTGATTTTGTGCTGTAGGGGTTAGTGGCTGCATGCAGTCATAGTTACATTAATTTATGCAAAACAAAACAGTAAGTTTTGCAAAAGTCACACATGTGTTATTTATGAAACCAAGGACATCATCAAGTCCCCTGATCATGCTGGAAGAAATGTGTATCACGTCCAAAGAACAAATGTTAAGGTGAAAATGATAAGGCTCAGAGTACTGAATCAATGAATTTTTACCTGAACTCAGAGGAAGAAAGAAATGTTCCAAAGTATAAAAACAGATAAATATTTATGAGATAGAGATTAGTAACTGCCATGGTGCTGCTTGAAGGCGTTATCAGATCATACAGGTATGAAAACCAGGTAAAAAAAGAAACACGTCTGAGATAGACATTTCACAAACTATTGCAGCCTTTGCAGTCACTGTAAAGGGTAAAACTTTAGATCATGATGGTCATATATGTCTTACTTGGCATTTTCAGTTGCTTTAATTGCAGTCAGCCATGGTAATTTTGAAGCCAACTACACCACTTGGTATGACGTACTACCAACACTGTGTGAGCTTAATCCATACGGTGAGCACCAGACACTGCATACAAAATGCAAGATTTCTATGATTTTTGTTGGTTTGGTTTTGTATGTCAAGTTTTCAATCACTTGTAACCTTGCTACCCCCTTTTGTAGTGTAAGTGTACTCACCCATTATATTAAAAAGAATGGGGATTTACCAATTGCCTAATGTAACAGTGGGTGGCATATCAAGGCCAGGTTTATCATTATACTAGTATATTATGTGGAGGGACAGTGATTATCAGTGATTATCATTATCAATTATCTCACTACATTCAACCTTGTTGTACCCGCACATGTCTGTGATTGTCAATTATCAGCTTGTAGTATCCTGTATGGTAGTGTTATCTGACGATTATCATTCAAAACAGCCCTTTGTCAGCAGGGCTCGTTGCGCTTTTCAGTTGTTTTGATTTATAGAACATGAGATAAGGTGATAACCCTTGACCTGTACCATGTCTGCCTAAGAAACATATGTTATGTGGAAAGCCAACTCTGATAATAAAAACTCTGTGTTTGCTGTGTGTTCTCCTCAGAATGTACTGGTGTCAAGTTCATGGATGCATTTTTGACAGAAATCATCTGTGGTACTGACAAGTCATGGTTTCTATGTCAGTGATGAGTTGAATTCTTACAATGTTACAGCTGGGCAGGTGAGAAAACACACATGGTCATACCCTCTACCCTAGATTTTCTTTGTCATAGTATTGAAATTGGCACTACATGAACCTGCGCACTGGATCCTTGACTGTTAGGAAGACAACATGTCAAACTGAAACAACATCGGATAGCTTTTATCCTGTCAGTGACTGTGTCTGAGACACACTGGAAGGTTGTAAACTTTGAAATTTGGATGTAAAAAATCAGAATCCTACAGATTCCACTCCCATGTTTGCAGTCAGTATGCTGGTTTCATCCACAAACAAGTGTTTACTGAATTTCTTTATTGGATTTAGGTATTTGAGATGACAAGAACACAGAAAAGACAGTCATTGAAACAATCATATGTTTGCATTGTAGGTATGTTTGTTTCGTCTGATGGATGTTATTATTGTGTATGATTGATGTTTGTGCATAATGCAGCTATGTTGCATGTAAATTCAATATTTGTCCAGAAAAGCACAATGTTTCAAATGTTGTAAGAAAGCTTTCATATAAGTGAGGTAATTACTGAACTTCAGCCACATTGTTCAATGTCAGCAAATGGTAACAATTAAGGTCTGGTGAAATGCCCATGTTGCAAAATCACAGAAATACATTTGATGGTCTATAAAACAGTCACATTCATTCTTTTTTCGTTTAGCGCACGTGATTACGAAATATGGTAAAAGAAAATGCAATGTGGGCGTGTCCCCGGAGCCTCTCCAGTCGACTTTTTTCGGCTTTCCGAAGTTTGCCCGACGCCGTATCTCATAACGGGAATAAAGTATTTCACACCTCCGTAAGCTCCCTACGGGGGTGAACTTCTAGGGTTTCCGCTTACATGATCAGGACAGTGTCCTCCCGTTGTTCTTTTGGTGGCTGTGACAGCGGCAAGAACATGAACGGCTCAACTGTAAACTTTTTCAAGTTCCCGTCAAGTGTTGAGTGTTTGAACCATAATGTGCTTGTCTCTGCTGGTTCGTACGATCGGCCACGGTCCCTCGGCTGAGCCTGCCTCGCTACTCGCTACACAGAAGGTTGGGACCGCAATGCAAATCAACAGCATGAACACCAACACTGAACGTTGTGACTGCCATTAAAATGCACTTGTCTACAACACGGAACGTCGGGACCGCAATGCAAATCGACAGTAACTTAAAACGTAAATGGGACCGTGATTAAAATGCACTACAACCACAACACGGAAGGTTGGGACCACGATGCAAATCAGCTGCATGAACAGCAACACTGAATGTTGAGACTACCATTAAAACGAACAACAACACGGAACGTAGAGATCGCGATACAAATCGTGGAGGTAGAGTCCTCCATGATACAAATCGACAGCAACACGGAACGCGTCGTTGGGACGGCAATTAAATTGAAGAACAACGGGGAATACCGGACCACGAGGACCGTGATGCAAATCGACCGCAACATGGAATGTTGAAGACCGTGATTAAAATGCACAACACAGAACATCTAGACCGCAATGTAAATCAACTGCAACACCGAACCTTGTTGCCTCGATTAAAATGCGTATGTCTGCTATGTATAGCAAAAGTTCCTCTATGCCCGCTGTACACTGTTACGTGCAGAGAAAACGAACAAAAAGGGTGAACTCAGCAGTTAACGTTTAAACAAAATTTATTACAAAAATAAAACTAATTGCTAAGTCAGGGATAGAGTACAAGCTTTAAAAGTGTACAGACTACTTATCTCATCTCAGCTGGGACGGCAAAGCTCCAGTCTCAGAGTTGTAACAGTCAGTCGGATGAATGAACAGTCCTTTGGCTTGCAGGCTTGAAGCTGCACAAAGACCACAGTATAAATCCAGCGTTGACAGTGAAGGTCTTGAAAAGTCTTGAGAATGACTACTGCTGGAGTTTAGTAACACACAAGAGACACGATCCCAAAAGTCTGACTGGAAGCTGAGCACGTCCCTTTTATAAAGGCATATAAGAACAATCTAGAACTTTTATTGACATGCTAATTACTGTTCTAAAATTATCTCCCTTACACAACTAATCAACTTTCCAGAACATTCCAAACATGACTAATTGAATTCAAGGTTGTGAGGTCATCAAGGGCAGTGACCTTGGGAATGTTCTAGACTAAT
The DNA here is from genome assembly GCF_041260155.1 of Ptychodera flava. Lineage (NCBI taxonomy): Eukaryota > Metazoa > Hemichordata > Enteropneusta > Ptychoderidae > Ptychodera > Ptychodera flava. Next base: position 342,011 of record NW_027248372.1, read on the forward strand.
TGAACTCAGGTCATGATGAGTGTGGGGAAATGACCTACATAACACACCCCCTCTTCAAAAAAAGAAAATTTTTCAAAGAAAAATCTTTCTTTTACAAATGTAATCTTGAAAAGGATTTAAGTACTCAAATTTTGTTTTACTCTAAAGTAAAGTTTCTTGAAAGTGAACAACAATAAAATTTCTTGAAAGTGAACAACAATAAACTCTAAATACGAGAGAGACAGTCTGCAATTAAATTGTCTCTGCCTTTGATATGTCTAATGTCAAGATTAAACTCCTGTAACATTAAACTCCATCTTAGCAATCTCTGATTTTTGCCTTTAAATTTCTGCAGAAAAACAAGAGGGTTGTGATCAATATAAACCACTATTGGCTGATTTGAAGAAGTAACATAAACTTCAAAATGCTGTAAAGCTAATATCAAAGATAAACACTCTTTTTCAATTGTAGAGTAGTTTCTCTGGGATTTGTTAAATTTGCGTGAAAAATAGCAAACAGGATGATCTAACCATGACTATCCTCTTGCAATAAAACAGCACCAGCAGCCGTATCACTAGCATCTACAGCTAATTTGAATGGCAAGTGAAATCTGGTGCAGACAACACTGGGGCACTTTGCAGTATGGCTTTAAGTGTATCAAATGCCTGTTGGCATTGCTCTGACCAAACAAACTTTACTTTCTTTTTAAGTAAGTTAGTCAAAGGCTCAGTAATTGTGGAGAAATTTGGACAGAATTTTCTGTAGTAACCAGCCATACCGAGAAAGCGCATCAGTTGTCGTTTGCAGTTTGGTATGGGAAAACTTGAAATGGCACTGATTTTGGCATCAACAGGTTTTACCTCACCCTGTCCTACAGTATGTCCGAGGTAAGTTACCCTCGCCCAACCAAACTCAGATTTGGCAAGGTTGACAGTCAACATGGCTTTACTCAGTCTCTCAAAGAACTTCCGCATGAGCTTGATGTGTTCCTCCCAGGTGTCACTATACAGGACGACGTCGTCAACGTAAGCTGCACATCCGTCTAGCCCGGATATGACGTCGTTGATCATCCTTTGGAACGTTGCCGGAGAGTTCTTCATTCCGAATGGCATCACCTTGTACTGGAACAATCCGTCTGGTGTAACAAAGGCGGATATTTCACGAGCACGATCCGTCAGAGGGACTTGCCAAAATCCCTTCAGTAGGTCAAATTTTGTCACATACTTGGCTTTTCCCACTCGGTCGATGCAGTCATCAATCCTCGGGATTGGGAAAGTGTCTGTCTTTGTTAAAGTGTTGACCTTCCTAAAGTCCGTGCACATACGATAACTGTGATCTGATTTGGGAACAAGTATGCACGGCGAACTCCAGTTACTTTTACTGGGTTCAATAAAGTCATTGTCCAGCAGGTATTTGACTTCTTCCTGGAGATATTTCGCTTTTGTCGGATTCAGTCTGTATGGATGTTGTTTTACAGGCTTACTGTCCCCAACATCAACGTCGTGATAGATGACGTTCGTCCTCGTTGGAACATCTTGAAACAGGTGTTTATATTCGTGGAGCAGTTCTTTCACCTGTTGTTGTTGTTCTGGCTGGAGGTGTGCCAACTTTGTAGACTCCAGCTTCTCCAGGATTTCTGAGTTCTGAAGCTTGACCGAGCCCAGCTTTGAGTTTAGAGTATTTTCACTCAAGTCAGTTTCAGTATCACTATCTTCATAATGGCTTGAACTGACTGCACTGACAGGCTGAGTTATAGTAGGATTATCCCTATCCAAATATGGCTTAAGCATATTTATATGACATAGCTGTTTTTGTTTTCGCCTGTCAGGTGTTATTATGATGTATTTAAATCACTCAATTTCTTATCAATTAGGTATGGCCCAAAGTAACGAGCATGGAGTGGTTTGCCAGGAATTGGAAGTAGAACAAGAACTTTTTGACCTGGTTCAAACTTCCGTTTTGAGGTGCTTTTATCATATTTGGTTTTCATTGACTGCTGAGATGACTCAAGATTTTCTCTGGCTAATTCACATGCTTTAGAGAGTTTTGTACGAAAATCTGACACATATTGCAAAATATTCAGACAATCATCGTCGTCAGACAGGAATTTCTCTTTAACGAGCTTAAGTGGGCCACGGACTGTATGTCCAAATACAAGCTCAAATGGGCTAAAACCAAGAGACTCTTGAATTGACTCTCTAACAGCAAAGAGCAGAAAATGAATTCCTTCATCCCACTGTTTCTCTGTGTCAAAACAGTAGGTCCTAATCATGTTTTTCAAAGTTTGATGAAATCGCTCAAGAGCACCCTGACTTTCTGGATGATAGGCTGACGACCTATACTGTTTAATGCCTAGCTGATCCATTACTTGTTGAAAAATACCAGACATAAAGTTGGAGCCTTGATCGGACTGGACACATTTAGGGAGGCCAAATAAAGTGAAAAATTTGACTAAAGCTCTCACTATAGTCTTTGTCTTTATATTTCTCAGTGGTATGGCTTCTGGGAACCGAGTTGATGTACACATTATTGTCAGCATGTACTCATTTCCTGATCTTGTTTTTGGTAGGGGCCCAACACAGTCTATTAGTATCCTACTAAATGGTTCTTGAAATGCAGGAATTGGCTGTAAAGGGGCCTTTGGAATGGTCTGATTTGGCTTTCCTACCATTTGACATGTGTGACAAGTTTTACAGAAATGTGCTACATCCTGCCTGAGATTAGGCCAATAAAAGTGACTGAGAATTTTATGATAAGTTTTCCTTACTCCTAAGTGACCAGCCCAGGGCGTTTCATGGGCCAGGCGCAATATTTCAGCACGGTAGGGCTTTGGAACCACAATTTGATGTTTTATAGCCCAATCGTCATCAACCAAGACGTCTGGAGGTCTCCATTTACGCATGAGAATACCAGATTTTGTATAATAGGAAACAGAGCTATCTGAAGTTTTACCTTCATCATCTACCCTGTCAAACAAACAAAATATCTGGGTCTTTGTTTCTGCAATGAGATTTGATCTAGAAAATGTCTGACTTTGGTCAGCAGAAGTTTTACTGGAAGTTTCAAATCCACGAGGATAACGGAATGATCCATGTCAAACACCTGACTGAGAAAGGTGTCATTTAAGTCAACATCTGTGACATTATTTTTGAGAGTATTTTGATTCTCGGAAGTTTTCTTTGACATGGCTCGAGTAATGGCACATGAAGGAAATAAATCGGGTATCTCTTGTTCAATTGGCTCTGGATCCTGATCTAAACTAGGATTATCAGTCACAAGTGGATTAGTAATGACCTTGTCCCCAGCAAGGTCGTTTCCAAGAAGAAGGTGAATCCCTTCAAAAGGCAAAAAAGGCCTAATACCTAAAGTCACAGGTCCAGAAACAAAGTCCGAAGACAAATAGACATTATGGAGAGGAACAGGAATGTAGTCATTACAATCTACCCCTTAATAAGAACTTTAGAACCTGAAAATGACTTTTCAGAAAACGGCAGGGTATCTGCCAACAAAAGAGACTGGGAAGCCCCGGTATCTCTTAAAATTTTGACAGGGGTAGCGGAAGAAAAATCACTAGAAAGTGATATAAAACCATCATGAATAAATGGTTCGAAAATACCCATAATGCTATCTTGAGAAGAATTGACCTTGACCTCATTAATTGGGGATAAGAGGGGTTTAACCTCAGAAAATGTGTTGCACACATTATTAGACTCTAATTGAGTTGATGAAGAAATAAAGCCGGTGGGCTTAGATCCACTTTGACCACTTTGACCTTCACGTTTTCTTTTCAATTTGAAACAATCTGACATTAAATGGCCGTCTTTCTTGCAATAATTACAAGAAAGTGTACCGAACTGTTTGTCAGAAGGAGATTGAGACTTGGGATTTGATGATGTGGAAGTGTTACTTGAATTTTGTGAACTGTTGTCATTTGATTTCCTACTCTCCTTTGAAAAATTCTTGGATGAAAAGGAGGAGTTAAATTTGCCTGCATTGTTTCTGTAGGAAAAGGACTGGGATGGTTTGCTGAGAAATGAAGATTTGTGGGTCAATGAATAATCATCGGCCAAACGTGCAGCAACCTCTAATGTATCTGCCTTTTGTTCATTGATAAACGTCTTGATGTCACTCCGGATGCACCTTTTAAATTCCTCAATCAAAACAAGTTGTCGTAATTTGTCATAATTCTGACTGACCTTTTCCGAAGAACACCAACGATCAAACAGTTGTTCTTTTGTTCGAGCAAATTCAACGTAAGTTTGATCTTTCACCTTCTCACAATCCCTAAATTTCTGACGGTAAGCTTCAGGCACCAACTCATAGCCCTTGAGAATTAATTCCTTCACAGAATCATAATTTGAAGCCTGCTCTACTGACAACTGAATGTAAATTTCTCTGGCTTTAACCACCAAAGCACTCTGCAAAAGCATAGACCAGGACTCCTTAGGCCAATTCAGACTCTGAGCAATTTTCTCAAAATGAAGGAAATATTTATCAACATCCTTTTCTTGGAAAGGGGGGACTAACCTGAAATGCTTAGTGATGTCAAAACCGTGTGAAGGGAAGGATTTTCCTGACTGTCCAAGCTCTAAACGTTTCATTTCTAATCTTTCCTGCCTATCTTTCTCTCTCTGTCTTTCTTCCATTTCTAACTGCATTTGTATTTTTTCTTTTTCTATTTGTAATTCTAGTTTCTTGATCTCCAAATTTGTCTGCATTTCTAATTCTAATTTTCTGAGTTCAGAGGTAGACTCGGGCTCATAATCTTTCAGGGTGGATTCCTCAAATTGGCCTAAATCAACTAGATGTTTGGCAATACGGTACTGTATTTCCCTCTTGCGCATAGATCTTTTGACTTCTACTTTAAGGAAATTGGCCAGTGTTATGAGGTCGTCTTTTCTGAGGGAATCAAATGTGTCCTGATCAAGGTCATCCATTTCCTCTGGTTTAAATTCCGCCATGATTAAATTTCGCTGAGTTCACAGTATACAGTAGTTTTAAAAAAGCAGGCAAAATGTTGTCAAACGGCTCAAAATATTCGTATCCCGGACGAGCCCCCAATTTGTTACGTGCAGAGAAAACGAACAAAAAGGGTGAACTCAGCAGTTAACGTTTAAACAAAATTTATTACGAAAATAAAACTAATTGCTAAGTCAGGGATAGAGTACAAGCTTTAAAAGTGTACAGACTACTTATCTCAGCTGGGACGGCAAAGCTCCAGTCTCAGAGTTGTAACAGTCAGTCGGATGAATGAACAGTCCTTTGGCTTGCAGGCTTGAAGCTGCACAAAGACCACAGTATAAATCCAGCGTTGACAGTGAAGGTCTTGAAAAGTCTTGAGAATGACTACTGCTGGAGTTTAGTAACACACAAGAGACACGATCCCAAAAGTCTGACTGGAAGCTGAGCACGTCCTTTATAAAGGCATATAAGAACAATCTAGAACTTTTATTGACATGCTAATTACTGTTCTAAAATTATCTCCCTTACACAACTAATCAACTTTCCAGAACATTCCAAACATGACTAATTGAATTCAAGGTTGTGAGGTCATCAAGGGCAGTGACCTTGGGAATGTTCTAGACTAATTGAACTCAGGTCATGATGAGTGTGGGGGAAATGACCTACATAACAACACTAGACAAAATGATGTCATATTTATCGCGAGGGCTCGATTGCGTGTGTCTAAGTTTCACTTCTCGCGAGAGCCATTTATGCATGCTGTACACCACTAGACTAAATGACGTCAAATCTCTCGCGAGACTTGGCTGGATTGCAAATACGTACGACGGAAAGAACGCAATAATACACGGAAGTAGACACAGTTTTTGCGAATCGCCGAGAGAAGCGCAGATTAAACAAAAGACTAAAAACCCACGTTTTTTTTTTTTTATTTTACCATATTTTTTAAACAAAAATCAGTTTCGCCGCTGTTGCGAATTAGGATCGATTTTTTTCGCCACTTTTAAACAAACATCAGTTTCGCCGCTGTGGCGAATTAGGATCGATTTTTTTTCGCCATTTCGGATTTCGATTCGCATTGGCAAACGTGGCAAATGGGCAGCGCGAATAGTGTTTTGTTAGCGGATACCGGGCAGAGATAAGGCGGCGTTGGACCGCTATTCGATGTAAATGAACACACCTGTGACGTCACAGACAGCCAACCATTATCCCCGCTATGGGCGTGACCTTAGTGTCGCAGAATGACCCATGAAAGCCGCGCATTGAAATATCAAAAATATTAACACTTGCGCGTACTTTTAGGTTGCAATTCTGTTGCGAGTTGAATAGTATTGACCCCCTGGAAGATATTCAGTCACACGAACGGGACCATTTCACCAGACCTTTAAGCATTGAAGAATTATTGCCAGGTTTATTGCTCATATTTCAATGTCTTTTTTCTTTCCACATTCGTTTGAGAAATAGACAAGTAAAATTACAAGTAGACTGTGTTTTGAATGTCATTTGCCATTGCAATAAACTTTGTGTGTTTATCTTGACAGGTACTGGAGTTTATCAAGATAAAGACAACTGGTGTTGATGACATCTCTGATCTACACAACCTCAAGATATGGTACAATGAGAAATGCAATGTAGAATATACATGTGGGCAACACTGTCAGGGTAAGATTACAAAACAATGATAAAAGTTTGACAGATCATATGGCATAGTGTGCCTCTTTTTTGGCAATACTATTTGTCTCAAGGTAGTATGTGCCTCGAAAGTGAAAGACTTAAAGTTTTGCTCAAGCTTTCATGAATGAAACTTTCAAACATTCTCTTACCTAATCAAGAGTAAAATCAGAGGACACCGTGCAGAGCTATGTACTAGGAAACAAATGACCTATCATTTACTGATATTTCAAATTCAAAATGGCCGTCATTCCTGTGTTAACTCTATGAGTATGAGAAAAAAATTAGATTTTTGATTAACGGTAAAAAAAATATAGGACAGTGAAAATTTTTCTTACTCTGAGAGCTTTAAAATGAGCCTCCACAAGTGGTTCATCAGAAAAGAATAATTGTAAAAATTTGAGTCCAAATTCCTGTCCCTGAGGTGCATTTGGGTGATTAGGCTTTGCTATAATCATAGTTAACACGGGAAATAGGCACGTGTGAGACCAAAGCCCATAAGTGATCCATGCAGCCACACACATTTTTACACCTTATCACTCACTATATCTACCCTAGATGTAACACAATCGATGCCTGCTCCCCTTCCCTCATTCATTGTCATCTAATCTACTTGTGTCAGCCTATGAGTCATCACCCACTCACATATCTGCAGTTCAACGCCATGCTCCGGGCATTCTAGCTTCCACCACGATCAAGTGCACATCGTTAGACTCCCACCCACCCTCAACCAAATAACCCCACATTTTAACAAACTCATCATCGCTGCAGGGTAGCAGCTATTTCACAAATAAAGAGAACTCATGTTTGGACTACTGAAACTCAATAAAGTTCCATGGGTTACTGTCTTGGGCCCAAGTACATTGTAGGTGCCTGGTAGTAGGTTGCCTTATGCGCAGTTGGATCCTGTGAGGGCCCTGATGATACCGCCGCCTTATTAGGCCGCTATCTATCATGCCTCGACTACCATACCATGACAGTACTTGCTTCCCATAGTGACATGCATGCTGCCCTCCCCTGAGGCCATTCAAATCTGCGAGTGGCCTCAGGGGAAAGGTGGTGACGACGCCGGGATCATGAATGTGCCATGCCCCTGGATTTTGGCCGAACCTTTGTCTCCGTGTCATTTCTTTGCGTTAATTACCTTTCAATGTTAACTTTCTTACCATTTACCATAGATCACGCTTCTGCGGTCTATGCATTTACCTAGTATCTTGAATGTTTATATATTCACACTCACTGAAACTAGTGATAGCATACTTGATACAAGCCTAGCTTCAAAACACAATTAGCATAGTCTCTTACAATGTGAGCACACAGATTGGCATAATTCATTAGGCTTGATCCACGTTCTGGCATGTATCCATGATTTCGGAAAATATTCTCAGCTAGCTTTCGCGTGGACCATCCATGATTTTGGAAAATATACTGGCTTTTCTCAGCCCATAGTCACATGTCAGTGACAGATTGTAATGATATATGTGTGAATATCACATTTGCTAAACTTTCTTCACAGCAGAAAAGAAAAAAGCATTTTACATTTTCACACTTTCAGATGAGTACACAAGTTTAGTAGTATCTTCAGAGACACGTCAAGATAGCCAGGTACATGTATATTGAGATAGTGAAGTCACGTTCAACTGTGTAATTGTTTGTGTCACATCTGACAAGTTAATACCTGAGTATTTTATGTATATAAGAATGCAGTCAGTTACAGTTGTATGATTTTTTTATGTGTCACATCTGATATGCAAGTTTATATGTGAGTACCTCTGTGTGAAGAAGAAGATAAAACCCCTATGTAGTCTCCTTTACAGTAAAATTGTTGAAGTGTTTTTCAGGGATGAACCCTGCACTGTCTATAGACAACATTACATTTATCAACTTTTTGTTGTTTTGCATGCAACTCTAACGTATCCATACTATTAAGTATCTTGAAACTTGCTAAAAGAGAAACCAACAAAGCATGTTAAGTTACCTCCAGCTCTACCTACAGATAAAATGATTGAGGAAATCATGTCATTTTTACAGAAAATGTATTCTATTGACCAGATGATTGGTTATAAACTTGGATTGCCTGATAATATGCATGACCATTGTTTTGAGCCCTCGGCTGCAAGAGGAATTTTTACTTTGAAAAACACCTATACACAGCAAATTTGTCTCTGAATTTTTGGTTTATCTCACATATCAATAGTTTATCTATATGTAAGTTTTCTTGTAATACATGTATTTATTGATATTTCTTAAATCTGTTCTGCAATATTTCCCCAATCACCTGTTGCAAAAATAGGATCTTTTCAATTCAGTTGTTTTTTTGCTTTACAGAGAGTGTACCTGAGTTCTGCCCCTTACAGAGTCTGGTTTGACCTCACCAGCCGTATTGAAGGTCAGGTCATTGCCCTGTTGCAGGATGACAAGAAGGGAAATATGATTGTACTCAAAATACAAGAGGTGAGTGTTAAGGGTCAAGTTTTAACAACCTTGTCAAGTGTTTGAGGTAGTGGTATTTTTTAAAACCAAAGATAGCAATGCCCCATGTTTACAACCAACTTGTTACCAATGTATGGATGATATGGGATGATTCACAAGGAGGCACAAATGGCAATTGGGATTTTTCAGCTTGGAAGAAAAGTAGTCACATTGTAGTGATTAATGAAAATAATAACTGTAATACTGTAGGCCTATCAGGATGCTTGTGATTGTCATTCATACAATAAAGACTGGATCATTAAACTTTTCCTGTTAAGTTCATATTTCACTATCAGGAAAAGTTGGTTAAAATTAGTAATAAAAGCAAAACATGCCCCATATGGTGCATGTTAACAAAGACTTGAAGATTTGAAGGTCCCTGAAGACAGAGATACTGTTAACATTATTTTACAGACTAAAGCTGCTATAACATACCAAACTAAGTGGGTACGCGAAAATACATATACCGGTAGTTTTGGATCAATACTGCTTTTTACTGACTTGGCAGATTGGGACGTACGTGATACTGTCTGGCAGGTAAAAGGTTAAAGATGTTTGCTCAGATAGTTTGGCCTGTGTACATGTATAATGTATTGAGTGTTGAAATAGTTTGATTGAAGGGACATAATACAATGTACATTGAACACCAATGATTGTTTATTTATCTTCCAGAACGATGATAGAACCAGAGTGGCAGTGTACAATTTGGACAACCCATTGTTTGCCAATGCAACCACTGATACATTCTCAGAAGAGAATAAACCGTTTCCAGAATTCAAATTTCCAGAAGACTTCAGTGCCTCAGGACTTTTCCTCCACCCACACTGCTATGCCCTGTATGTCCTTGGGACACAAGTAAGTTGCATATCTGCCCATTAAGTGGTTTGCTTAGATATTCGGTCTATGACCATGCAGGTACCAGTTCACAGAAACTGCAATATGAAGTATATTGCAGGAATTGATGTTAATACAGGCTAGAGGATTCAGGTAACAGATATCATTATGAACTGATCAAGGATATGGACAGCACCATTTGTCAAACTTTTGCTTTCTTATAGCTACGTATGACATGTTTAACTGATAACCTTGTTAATTGAAATATGATTTTTAAGTCAGAAATTTCTACTTATATCTTCATCCTCTGTCACAATACTGTGATGTTTCAGGTGTGGGTATCATCAGATGGTGGAAATCTGTTCACCAGGTTGTTGAAATTACCTGATGGAGAAACTGTGGTGAAATGGACAGCCAACCAATACCATGATACAGTGGTTTTCACAACGGATATGGGAAATATTTACTCTGGAAGTGCAGGTACGTGTGTGTTAACATTTCACGGACAAACATGAATTGTATCTCTTCATATTACATTTCACATTAGTGTGCCAGTTTTTCAGATAGTTTTGTGTTCTCAGTCCATTGAGGCAGTGTGTAAATGGTGCATGCTACTTATCAACTGCAATGAAAATTCAAATACTTCATGTTTACCTGTGATGTAGAAAAAGGTGTGGTACTCAAGTGGGCAAGAACAATTAATGGGGTAGGGGCAGTGTGTTTGAAGCACATGTACATGTATACTCTCTCTATACACATTACACATGTGTTTTCTAGCAATTATATACAAAAATGGCTTTCCTCAAGCTGTCTTCAACTCTGCTATACATGCTTAGTAGCTACAGGACATGTGCACACTTCAGTTTAGTTTCATTTTCAAGATTTGTATCCATTCTTTTGGTTTGCATAGAAATGGCTAACAGTATGTGCTAGTGGTGAACAGTGTGCGAAATAAGTGTACAGTAGGTTGTGTTTACCATCGGTGTAGCAAGCACCCTTGAAGAACAGGGAGGCAGGATAGAACTTTGTGTACATCATGTTTGTTTTACTGCAATTGCAGGGACCCATATACATGTACCTCGACTCAATGCCAAGCATTTTGACAATATAGCTACCAGCTTATCTCCACACATTTTTAGAATTGTCTCCTCATCTGGATTATCGCAGGTGTCTCCAGACTGGTTTTGATCTCAATGGCCTCATCAGAAACCATACCAGGTGTTCACCTGGATTTTCAAGGAAATGTACATCTGGTCGAATGGTTGCCTTCAACATCAAAACTTCAGGCAAGACAGATAGATATTCCAAATAGTATTCAGGTAAGTGGCCCATGTTGAAAAACGTTGAAAGATTAGACAAAGACCATTATGTTAGATAGGCAAGTGTCATATTGCAAAGTATTTTGTTTTCAAATCACATGATTCGCATGCTTATGCATAGCATTTTGAGGATGCATGCTTAAAGAAACATCTGTGTAACAAAGTTGGAGTGTTAGAAAATTACAAACAATTTCAAATGTGAAGCAAGGATATGCCAAGTTATGTTTACTCCACCCAGTATTAAAGCAGTATTTCATCAGAAACTGCTGCTTGTGTCCCAAGTCAAACATTTTGTGTATAAACTATGTTTTTGTTATAGTCTGAGTTATGATGTCAAAACGTACTGTATATCTTTCATCAGAGTTTGTACAGAATCTGTTTTCATAGTTGTACACTTTTCCCTCCCTCACTCAGCATGCATTATTTGTTCCCATTCAGAAACATGAGACATCGCAGAGCAGTTTGCTGGCAGTGCAACCATTCACTGACAAAGAAATCTATCTCTTTGAGTACAATGACAATAGCAGAAACACTTCTGTCGTCACTAGAGCCAATTTGTGGAAGACATTAAACTTCAGGTGAGAGGCATATTAAACATCAGCAGCAAGAGAAAGCAAAAAAAGCCAAGAATTATTCCAAATAATGTACACCAGCCCTATACCCTTGCTATTTCTGGCACAGTTTGACAGTTTCTTAGATGGTGATCCTGTTTGATGCACCCTCTTATTTTTCCTGTAATTCTTACATTTCTGTAATTCTGAATAAGAATATTTAGTGTGCAAATTTCAAAGACTCCAAACACAATGATACCAGAATTCTGCAGTGTCTGAAGTCATGAACAGTGTAAAAATACAGTTTCATATCCAATATATTTGCATTATCTCTGTGTTGTGTACTGCTGTAGTACAGGCATGTTGACTTTATGTGTTTTTTCAGTTTACATCAGAGTGTTGACTGATTCTACATCAGTGTTTGATGGAGTATCTAATATATATATTTCAGTTCTGGTGGTAAGGTCTTGATCATAGCAGTGAAACAGTTTCCATCTCCAGACATCTTTAGAACTTACATCAAAGGATATGTAATCTCTCCTCTGCAACATGAGTCATCAAATCTAATCATGCAGGGTCTAGGTAAGTGTGACTTTCTGTGGATGAGGGATTTTATCTCAAGAGGAAATTAATAAATAGGACAATGAAGACTTTCACTTTCTTCGACGTACACTGTATCAGAACTAACTAGCGTGCATGTGTAGGATGAGACTGATCATGTCTGGAAGAGTTTTGCAATAGCAACTCTCTCACCAAACTTTTGAGTATCAATCTAATACACTTTGACAGGTTGCCACTGCTAGAATTTACTTGTCCACCAAGTTTAGTTCAACCTGACTGTACAGAAATGTCTGCATGATCAACAGTATGTAAAATAAGGTCAAGTACGAGGATATACTGATAAGTGTAAGTTTATAGTTCTAGATGGTCGCAGTTTACACAGTGATTGTGGATGTCAAAATGTGGTTTAATGCTGAACTCCATCTAGAGAAAAATCATTTGTAAGGAACTGGTTCATTCTAAACAAAATGACTGAAGATTTCCATGGAAACATTATGTCAAAGTAGGCACTAGACCTCTTAAAGCAAAGTCATGCAGCTTTCTTATTATTGTCTTTTGATTACACTCACAGGTATAGCCCCTTTCAATAGAAATACAGTATACCTAGAAATAAATGCAACAGGTGGGTGAATTATTTTTTTCACTTTTCTATGTATCAAATTACAAACAACAGGATATTAAATAGTAGATGATTTAAAGTCATGAAGTTTTGATGAATACAGGGTTAGGAGAGAATGAAACTGCCAAAAGATGCTGTGTTAGCACAGGATCAAAGCTGCTGTGGTTTCAAGTGACCACAAAAACTTCCCCAGGAATGTAAAGAGAATTGTTTGTGTATAATCTAGAGACGATTATAGGCTTTAAGCCTTTGCTAATGCCAGTGTAAAGTTTACAGGATGTTGTGGTCTAGACCAGAAGGTCAAAGGCCTCTAACCTTTCACCCCAATTTCCTTAGTAGTCTTCCAATGTCACCACATAAGTCAATGGTGTGTCAGCCAACATGTTGCTATATATGAGGTTCTTGATATCAACTATTCTGTTAGACCTCACCATAATTAGCACATTTCTCGGTGAATATATTGTTTGCAGAAGTTGGTTGGTCATCAGATGATGTCGGCAAGACCATTATATCCCCAAGGCAGCCCAGTGTGCTGTTGACAGAGTACATCAACAACACTCACATGGTTGGACAGAGTGTTACAGCCTTGAAGTCTGACTTTCAGCTTCAACCCTCTAGATGGCGCCTGTATAATCTACAGAACTGGACACTTGCTGAAGATGAATGCCAGCATATCTTGATTCCTGATAAAGTGGTGTCACAGTATCCTATGCAATACTTGGATGTCGGAGACAACTTCACTTTCTCTGTGTCTGCAATCAGGAAAAATGGAAGTAAGTTAGGCAGAAATTTCCTCAATCATAGATTGGTAGCCTTCCTGTCAGGCTTTGCAAAGAATTTCCCACATTTCCCTATTGTGTTTCAGGTGAGTGTGAAAGTGATTGTGAGAAGAATGGAAAGCAAGAAATTGTGATTTTGATTTTACATCAATTTTATTTGCAAAATGTGGTTATTTTGGAAAGGAGAGCAGACAAATGTTACCTGAGTTACCAAACAATGAAAGATTTATTCACTTATCAAAGACATTGTAAACTAATCACATTGTGCATGTTCTCCCATGCAAATATGAATGATTTACTTCATTTTTTGTCCACTGTGTGAAACCTCAACATGAAACATACGGTGATGGTGTTCATTGTTTATTTACTTATTCATGTTTTTTTTTATATAACAGTTTTACCAGATGCAAAACCTTGCTCTATGTCACTGTCAGCAGTCCACACTTGGTGAAAAACTGATTCTAGATACAGTGTTGATAGGCATGGCTATCAAATGCTAACTGTCACTCTCAGACATGAGGTCTATTTTCCGGTAAGATTGTCATCTTCTTTCCTCATGTCATTTTTTTTGGTAGTACCATTTCTAAAAATAGCACTACTAGTAGTGCAATAGTGACCAAAATCCACATGTGAAAGTATTGTCATCTCAAATTCTTCATTGCCCTCACTTCAACTGTCAAGTAGTTTTTCAAAGTAACTCTAGAGGGCGCTATTGCCATTTCCAGTTGCTTTTAATCCCTTCAAACAAAAATACAAAGCAGAAAATAATCCCTTCAAGCCTGAAGAGTGGCATATTTGTGATATATTGGTAGCTCTCATCAGGAAGTTAATTAGGAGAATGAAAAAATAGAGTTTGCATTCTGAGGCCCTCAGTTTCATGTAGAGAGTCGTTGTTTCAGTTAATGCATAAATAAAACTATCAACCACCTGTGCTGCTTTGGTGTTCAAGATTTACAAAATGTGTGTATTAATGTATCTACACCATGCTTTTGAAATATCATCAAGTTGATCATCATTTATGAAGTTGATGGTCTAACAATGCCATACTTGCCTTATATATACCCAAATCATTTTTGACGATACCAGTGTATAGTGCAACACCTTTGTACCTCACCGCTCTATTTCAGGGGAAGGTCAAAGTTACCGTACATCTATGGCAGGCATCACTGAAATGCCCAAAGACATCCTACACTGTAACAATACTGTGTTCATGCCCTCCTGGTAAGAGACTGCGATATGAGTATCCCTATGTCATCTCTATGGAAGACTATTTGCATGGCAATCCTAAAGATGATACATTCAGAAAAAGACCTTTGCTGTTTGACTTGGAGGTTAGTGTTGTACTATTGCTCTGCCTTTCTCTGTCTCCGGCTGCCCTCTGTCTGTCTGTGTCTCTGTCTGACTGTCTATCTGTCTGCTTCTGTCTCTCCCTCTCTAGTCAGTAATTGTATCACTATCACCCTCTGTCTTATTTCTTATTCACTTTTAAGTCAGCGTAAGGCTATGGAAATACTGTGGGTGTATAGAAGTCGCTGATGACCAAATTATGCAGAATTATTCAGAAACACTTTGTTCATGTTCTGTAAAACTCAATCACACTTTAGAAGTTGAGAGTTCACATACTTTGCATATAAGTTCTAAGTGAAATATTTGTAAAGTATACAAAATATTTTTTGAATTTTTAATTGATTGATTGGTAAGTTTGCATATATAATGTACCATGCACAGGTTAGAAAGTCAATGTTACACCTGTCATTATCTTTGTTATTATGGCAGATCAGGAATTTACTTTCCTTTGTCAAGTTCATTGCACATAACCAATGAATTCTCTTCTTATCAAGGTCAACTATCGGCCACCATCCAAATATGGCATTGCAATCCCTATGAGTCCTCATGTGTACAATGTAGATCCAAGCAAGCCAATACCAAGAAACATGTTCCAGGTATCTCAGGTAAGATCATCTCCATCCTGTCTTATCAAATGCTGACTTACATTTTATACCTCTTTCTCGATCCCCTTTCCTTTATTTAACCCTTTCACCCAATTCCCTATGTATAGGTCCAGTCACCCAATTGAAACCATGGTGTTACAAATTTCTGTGGATAGAGGATTAAATGATGTTATGATTTTCAGTGTATATGAGAATATACTTAGACTAGTACATGTACATACTCCTTTTTCATATTTATGTTTCAAATGTTGAAGTAGCTTGTATGGTACATGTGTTTTGTATGATTTTTCCAGAGCTTTATTTTATGTGACACTCAAATAAACTACATTTCTTTTATACCAACAGCCATCCGATTAATTCTTCCATGGCTGGACTTGCATATTTCTTCTGTGACAAGAAAGTCAGTTGGACAGTGATAGTCATGGTTTATTTACATTTTCCATCTGATTTATTCAATTATTCATTTCCAGATTTGCTGTACACCCTCCCCTCCATGAATCACTTCCAAGGTATATTTAGATACCAATTTAGAATGGGGGGAGTTAGTCACAGTTCATTATTTCTCCCTCTGATTTACTGATTGCCAGAGTTGCCCCACAACCTCCCCTCCCCTCTACTCCCTTACAAGGTGTATTTGCACAATCTATTTAAGGGGTGGCTTATGGTTACAGTGAAATTTACAAATTTTGGCTTCTCCATCTGGTTGACAGGAAAGTTGGAGATTCAAGCAGTGTGCTGGCAAACAAAGCCAAGACGAGTGTAACTGTACAGACATGATGAGATATTCCAATTTAGCCAAGTATTCAGATTGTAAACAGAGGGTAAGTGAACACAGTGTTTGAAGCATAGTCAAAATGATCATTCTGTTTAACTTTTAGTTTCCTGTCGTAAAAAGTGAACAAGTGCCTTCTGATATGCAACAGCTTGAATTGATGATGTTCATGCAGTTTAGTCTAGACTTATGAAAGGAAACATCAGCTCTGAAATAAAGTACACTGCTTTCTATATTCAATCTTCAATACATTCCAGTCCACAGAATTGTTCTGGTTTCATCTCTTCAAGCACATGTACTTTGTCATCTGTAAACATTAATAGATATGAACAGTTTGTATCATTTCTAATACCTGATATGTAAATCAAGTTAGTCAGCCCCTCAGATTTTACCTGTTTACCCCTATTCACTGTAAACAAGTCCATCAATCACCATTGATAACAATGAGTGTGAGCCATACCATAGTGATGAGAGGTTGACTCCAATATATGATATTGTCACCTGTTGTCATAAAATTCGTCTATTTCATTACAACTGTTGAAGAATTATTGTGAGTCTAACCAACAGTGGACATTGCTTTACTCACATCATAGGTGTATAGAGTAAGACAGGCATCAGGCAAGCTGCCACTCAAATTCTTCCTGCATACAGATGAGATGGAAGTGTTGATGACATCACCGTATGTGATCACATTGGAGGAAGTCAATGGCAGAGAAGACTATTTTGTGCAAAGTAAGTCCTGTAAAACAGACACTGACATATTTGATAGTTCCTCCTTGTTATAGGCATGCCTTGAAAAATTATGCTTGCATACCTTACCAAACTGATCATTTTCTGAAATTTGGAAAAAATTAGCAATTAGTTAAAAATAGAATTATACTGCTTTGAATAAGACAGACATTATTTTAGTCATATAGTATTCTCCATATATTTCAGACACACCGACACCTAGCTTGGATGCCATGATATCAGATGACAGACTAGTAAACAGATCAGAGTACCTGGATCCTAACACAGCTAAAATTATCATGCAGGTAAGACAACAATTGCTTTAATTGGATACAAATATGCCAGGACATAAAATAAGATATATTATGTTTTGGTCAACATACACCTGTCTGGTGTGTGCACAATGACTGGGTAGTAGTTTACCAATTATTGCAAGTCATATCATCCCTACAAGTTCCTCCATATTCATTCTTGGAATCTATAATAGCCAAATTTTGGATGTCTGTGGTTTTTTTTGCATTTGCACCAAAATGTAATAACAGGCAACTTTACGTGTATCCAACTTCTGTGTTTGTTCCATGGACTAATTGTTGTCTTAGTATATTACCTCAAAAAACAGCGAAATGTAAAGATTTTTCCAGCAAACCGTTCAAAGTCATGATTAACCATGTCAGATAAAATCAAGATATTTCCAAGTCATGCATTATGCATCATGTGCAGACCGGTACCTTTAGCCTGGTGTGTTCAACAAAATAGCAATGCAAGCATTACTCCCTGATGTGAACATGATATACCGGTATTAAAAGATTTGAATATGACTGGAGAGAGATTACTGTAATCTGTTTCAATCACTCTCAATTTTCAGAAAATTATCAGCAATCATTATGAGCATGTAGTACATGATATAGGATATCAGTTGTATTCACCAGTATATGCTTGGTTCATATTCAACATCAAGCTTGCATCACAGCAACTGCAGCACATGTTTTAATCCACATTATAAAAATTGCTGCTTAAAATGATTCAAAACTTCCATTTTCCTCGAAAAACAAAATAAAAGTCTGGATAGGGAGACAATTTGGTAGGCACATAATGAAACATGAGATATAGT
Source organism: Ptychodera flava (assembly GCF_041260155.1). NCBI lineage: Eukaryota > Metazoa > Hemichordata > Enteropneusta > Ptychoderidae > Ptychodera > Ptychodera flava. The sequence goes on from NW_027248372.1 coordinate 360,322, forward strand.
CATGTGTCATATTCCTCTTTCAACTTGGAATTGTAAACTGTTATCTTTCAGGGGTCAGGTCTATATCACTTTAGAGCCAAGGTTATCCCAGGCTTCTCATACTGTGAACTTGAAGATGAACTTCAGGTAAGGCAAACAAATCTTATCATTTCTTTTTATGACAAACCAATGTTGAACAATTTGATGAAAAAGTTACAGTCTCTGTTACTTAATTATGACAATAAAGATCTTTCTTAGGTTAATTGTTGTTTTGTTCCAGGTGTTCATAGATGGCGCTGTTCTACCCTATCCACTGCAGATGATAGTCATCGTCTCTGTCAGCATTTTGATCGGTGGATTTCTCTTCGTCATATATCTGTGGTATCTGCATAATCACCACACGCATCGTACAATCAGGATTGGCTCCAGGTGTCAAAAACTTCACTGATAATTCTTTCAAAATTGGAAAATTTTCTTTTTTTCAAAGAAAAATGGAATATTATATACTGTAAAGTCGCTTTGCTTCTATTTCAAGTGACAAGTAAAGATTGAAATGTACTTTGTTCTAAGACATTCTTTCATTTTTAATTGTTTTACAATGTCAGTTAATTATCCTGCCCATGCCGTGATTCTGATAAACCTATTGGAAATCATAGACTCTACATGAAATGTTTTCCTGTAGGGTCTATGTGAAAATCAACCAAGTATTAAACAGCAGTTGAATTAGCATATTACAGACACATTACCAGGATTGGTACTCTCCTGGAAAGCCCTTGAATTTTACAGCCTTCTGAAAGTCTTTGAAAAGTCCTTGAAAATGAATTGAGTCCTTAATAATTGATCATCCACCCACAATTTTGAAAAACAACAAGATATATGATTTGTTGTAATATTGTAAAAATATCTAAAGTGATATCTTAAAAATGGTATTTTGGACCTCAAAAAGTCCTTGAGTTTTACGCAGCCTTGAGGTAATGTTCCCTAAATTTACTTTTCAATAAAGTGATCAAGACATGTCCAAAAGATTGAAACTCATAATTTGTCATAGACATTGACAAAGTTACAAGTAGATACACTAATATGTAGCTCAAATCTTTTTCCATAGATTGTAAAGTAAGTCTTTAAGACAGTGGCTTTCCAGTATCAATAACTGTAATTCCTTTTTTGGACTGTAGAGGGCTTTCCTAAATGTTGAAAACCAATGGTATGAAGTTTTCCCCTTTGTAAGTCTTAAATTTAACACCTGAATTGCTTGAACTGGAATTATACCGGTATGTCTGTACAGTTACAATGGGAGGTAGGAATGTATGAGTTTACAATATTGCATAGAAAATCAAACAAAGATATTTGTACCATGGGCTTTCTCTAAGCCTTTTAGCCATGGCTTAGACTCTCTTGCATGGCTGGCTGGCTCAGTGAGCATGGCTTGTTAGAAAGACCGTTGAGGGCGCTTACCTGTATAGCGAACGAAGGGGCTGTGAGAGAGTCTAGCCATGGCTTAGACAAGGAAATGTTGCATCAATGAATGATCAATAAACCCCATATAATAAAAGGTAAAACTTGTTCACACTGGTATATTTTAATTTTGGTCAGATTGAGTAATTTCTATGTAAAGCTAACACTCTACCTTGTCATCTCTGAGATGAGCATTCTTATGTCATTTTGATGTGCTGTAAATATATGTGAAAATTAGGTGTTATTTAAATGATCCAATCATTGATGAAGTTTTCTATTCAAATTGATTTGTTAAATTAGCACTCTGCTTGTATTGTAAAATTATTTGCAAATAACAAATATTACAAAATGATGCATGTACACAAAAGATAAAGAAATGGTGATGCAATTCAATATTGTTTTGTACATACCAGTACTTTGTCAGTTCAATAATTTTTTTTTTCATCACAGTTGCCTGTAATTGAGTTTTATTCCCCATTTTCATAAAACTGTACATCCATTGTGCTTCAATAAATTTGATCTGTATGTCTAGTTGCAGAATTTAATGCAGCATGTGAAAACCATGTTATATATTTTGTACTTACAAGCCCTTATCAGACAGAGCATCAAAAGTCCCTTGGCATACTAGTATATTCTTTAATGATGTAGGTTTTCGTTTTTGAAAAGACACGACACATGATGGGTAGTATCATTTCACTCAGCCATGTGATCAGGAGTAAGATATTCTGCCTTGAGAACCTTGACTTTGTGAGTGACCAATCTGACCAATCATATTCGGTAGTAGTTTAGTCCCAGAACAGCGTTTTTTGACCTTCGCCATGGCGATGACAAAAAAAGACTCCAAGGCCAAAACACTCCGTTTAGATTCTAGGCTCAGTCACTAAGCACAAGTTGGTTTTTAACATACATATGCTGAATAATTTTAAAGAAAATGCCACACACAAACTTGATTCGAAAATAATTTTTATTCAGAAAATGTCAAGGTGAATGCAATATTGAGCAGCATTAGATGAGCAAGAATGGTGTATGAATATTTGGACATTTCATTCAAGTTCAGCATTATTTTAATTATTCACAGTGACAGTGGATTTCAAATCCACATAAAAACTCAAATCTAAACTCAAAATTGCTGCAGTTCACAAGTAGAAATATCAATCCATGTGACAAGTAAGCATGAGACTGGAACACCACCTGATAAATAAAAAATCTGTTGTACTTTCTAACTCTCACATTAATCAGTTCCTGGTAATGAAAAATACACAAATCTAAACCACAAGCTTTGCCTCTGCATGGACGGACTTTGATGTATGTGCAAAAATTTCCAAAACAGTCTGTCTTATTAAGTGCAGGATGACAAACACAAATTGTCAAATTATATAAACTATTTGAATTTGAAGTGATTTTGTCTGTTGCATATAAAGATTAAGTGCACTGGAAAAAATTCAACACTTTCTTACTTTTCAAGGATTTTTTCCAAGCACACAAATCACATTTGCCCATAATTGATAGACATTATTTGGAATATTTTGTAAATATGTTGTCATAAGCTATAAACTGGGACACTATATTTCAGTTGGTTTTATATTAAATATTTGACCAGGAGAACATACAGAGTATGTATTAACTTTATATCATTTTGTATGTTTTGTAAACAATTTGAGTATTGGCAAAATTTAATTATTATTGGCAATGGAGTGAGAATAAATTAACCTTTATTTGTTACACTTACTTTAATAATGTCTATTTCTACACATGCCATGTGACCTTTGGCACTGGGATGTATATTTCACATGGTGCAATGATATGTACAATATTTACACATCTGTACATTTAAATCAACAACTTCAACTTATGTAAACATTTTGATCCATACAAAATTATATTTTACACTCCTTTACTCTAGCAAACTTACAAATATTTACAACTTGTCCCTCTGCCCAGACCAACCATCATAAAACAAGAAAACAACTTATGAAAAGCATTGTGCAAAGAAAGCCTCAAATCAGTCAACTGCATTAGCCATTTTGACTTTGAATGTAAAGAAGATGGACGGAAAATTATTGGAGTACTAGCCTACTGGTGTATATACATGTAACCTATTTGATCACTTCACTAGCACCAAACATTGGCACAGTTGTTGAATTTCTATGACAGAGTCATTATGGAGTATATCGGAGTAAACAGGGATATAAGCTTTATAAAGTCAGAGGTCATAGATCTGGTCTTTGATTGCGAATCGTTTTTCTCGGAAGTGCAAAATATAATCTTAGCCTCAATGATTTGATGCCCAAGGAAAATTTCTATAATTTGGCAAACTTGTAAAATGTTGGCACTAGATTAAGATAGTTTCTGTGCTTCATCATTGTTTCTATAATCATGGCATTACATGTAAACACCTATGATTTTACGGTTTAATCATTTATGCTTTGGCACATGAATAGCTCACTGTTGGCCTGACTGCTGAAAAACTTGAGGGAAAGACTGTTCTTGACATGATTTCAGTGAAAATCTTCACAAGTGATACTCAAATATGAGAAGCTGAGCCTCAGAGAATCGCCATTCAGCAAGAATGATTGCATTGATTTTCATGACAAACACAAAGATCTGGAGCAGCTTGGCTCTATTAGGCTTCAGAAAGAATGAAGTCACTGTAATCTCATAATGTAAATGTCAGTGAAAAATCTGGAAGACATTTGCTTTGTCACCATTGTGGTGATCTGATATGATGTATGTGTTGCGGCAAGGTGTTCAATAATTCCTTTCGATGTTTCTGAATAGAAAGAGTTCAATTCTGAAGATCAGCCTGTTGACGATAATTGTTGATAATAAGTGAATAATAATTGTGTTATATTTACAACCAAAATGATACTAACAGTGTTGCAAAATGTTGAAAACATGACAAAATGAAGATACCTCATTGCATTTTTGAACACAGCCCACTGTTCATTATGAAACCTGATGATGTTATGAGCATTTCTGCATAATAGGTTTGGCACGGTTGCATATTTCAGATGCAATTTTTGGCCGATGGCTCAAATTAGAACGTTTACAAACACATGTATTTGCTTTGCTCCAGTATTTAAAACAAAGCAGTACCAATAAAAAACTGACTCCAAGCATCCAATACAATGCACATCAAATTCACAGAGGAAAACCAAAAAAGTGAGATCTGCATCTCAAATGTAAAAATTTACCTCCCTGTTAGTAATCTGACACAAATGATTGGAAGGCACAGTGCACTGACCATTACCTTACCTAGAGGCATACACAGGGTCAATATCAGCAATGTTAAACACTGTCAGGTATCCAAGACCACTACAGATGCTCGTATTGTGATTTCGATGAATTTGTAAGCTGTGATTAAAGTCAACCCTGCCATGGTAATCACTTGTCTTTGCAGTGTTTGCTTGTCAGTTTACAAACCTTTTCAATCAGCAATGCCAAATTACATATGTAAGTCATCATCCAAATGTTGATGAAGCCAAAATGATGCTTAGAGAATTTCTGTATACAATCAAAATAATGTCATCAGCATTTATTATGTTACTTGACCTTTTTATGACTGTCACCATCATGGTCAAGATCGAGAGAGGGTGGTTGGACAATGCCTCTGCAAGAACATTGTAGAGTACGTTATCCTAGCTCAATCTGTGTAACAGAGTGCCAACTGATCTGTAAAATGTGGTTTAATTACTCAAGCACATTGGATATGTTTTTCATTCAAGGAGAAATTCTGCTTGCATCACTGAGGGTTTAATCAATGGATGGATGGACTCACGAATGCCTGAATGAAAGACTCATAACTGAGTAACCAATGCCACTGAGGAGCAGCTGGATTCCCTGCTATTTCTCAAATGGAATACACTCACTCTGCGGAAGTCAGTTTTCTCACATACGGCATGTAGACTTTCCTGACAGCTTCCTTGTGTCTGGCCATGATATTCTCTGATCTGCTGTGCAACAGGAAGTGGCTATAATCCCTCCTCTGTTCAGTGCCGGCAAGCGACAGCGTCGGCTCCTGCTGGACGGGTACGCGATCCATGGATGCCGTGTGCCCGGCTTTGACCTTGACCACTTTGGCTTTCTGTTTGGGCTGGCCGACGGCGTCGATGGATTGCAGGGCTTGCGGTTTCAGCGAGTAATCGTGCCAGTCGTGCGCCTTCATCATGTAGTAACGATACTCGGCCTGGAGATCATTCAAACTGGATGGAAGAGAGATGTGGGACAAAATATTGATGAATATGCTTGTCAAGAGACAGGTGTCATTGCAAATATACAAGAGATGGGCTTTGTTGATAATTACACATCAAATTTGACAAGGTAGTTAAGTAATGGCATTGCTCTATTACAATATGATACAGGTACATTTTGAGTTTGGTTGAACCCATTCAGTGCTGTAATTTTCCCACCAAAATTTTTTGTGCTGCAGTTTATCAGGTTTTACGAATTTTTCAGCAATTATTTGATAATTTTGATCAGATGGGCATAACTTTCCATCGGCTGTAGTTTTTGGTCAAAATTTTGGGGAATCTTACAAAGACGTTGTCTGGAACTGAAAACAAAGTTTGTGCATTATTTTTAATCAAAGGCAACACGTAATGATTCTGGCACTCAAAGGGTTAATCATCTTAAAAACCACAACTTTCTACGTAGACTTCAAATTTAAAGTTTGCAATAAATATGAAATAAGATGCTGATGAGAGGGTTGAGGGTTCCTAAGATGTTTGTGTTTAATTGCTTGTTGTATGATTCATGATTTGATGACCATAAGCGGTCATGTGATAGTCTTTATCATTCTGGTAGCAATACTTTAAATAATATTTGCAAAAAACTGCACATATTATGCCAAAGCAGATTTCTTCCTGGAATGTCAAGAAACTTACAAACTTTCCTAAATGTTGAATTACTTGATAAACTGATAACTTTATTTTTCTTCTGCGCAAACATGATGAAGAAAAATTTCACCATTTATAAAGAGTGCTCCTCTGTCAGAATGACATTCATGTACAATGGCAACCAGTTCATTTGATGCAAATCAGATTTGATCATTTTTCTCACCTTCTTGCCATCTTCATCTTCTCCTTAGTTTCCTCCGCATCGCTTTCCGTGGATAACCACGGAGTAGACATGTGGATCTGTACAGAGAGAACACAGTGATTGGACAATCAGAGCCTACAACATGTACCGTATGATACACATCAGTAAGAGTATGCAAAGAAACATCTCAAACATCGCTGTGATGACATGAATATAATTCTAAATCCATTGCAATTTAAAGGGACATGGGAAAAGTCTGAGAGTAATTAGATGTCAATTTCCTAAACCTGGGCTGTACATCACAATGACTTTCCGACACACATCCAATTTCATTTTAAATTCTAACTTTATCAGCATAGGGAGTTATGGCTGTCATTAACATTTGTTAACATTCACATGTGAATTGGATATCCATGTTTATCCTCATCAGAAAGTGAAACTATGAGCTACAGTTTGTATGTCAACTGCACGTACATGTATTGCATCCTTTAAATATGTACCGGTATATCATAGGGCCAACTGCATCATAGAACACAGTGGGAATACCGGTAGATCAAACTCCAGTTGAAAATTTCAAAAGGACCGACAAAGTAACACAAATGGCTGTTGTAATGCAGTTTCAATAACTGTGAAAAACTGAAATACAAATGACCAATGGTGTAACACTAACCCTATTTCTGGCCAACAAAACTGGATTGAGTGAGGGTAGCTTGACTTGGGAAGACGCCCTCTTGCGGGCACTGGCAGATCTGATCTTGGCACTGGTTACACCCAGGTAGTTGATGTCCACTTTCTTCAACATGGCCTCTCCCTTCTCACCTAGCACTGCAGCCAACACATGCAGACTACCATTGAGCAGTTTTCTGTGAAAGTGAAAATATTTCATTAATATTATAGAAGCAGTGGGTGGACTTGATTGGGACGACTAGTGTAAACCAGTGCACGCAGGCCAATTAAGTTTGTACTCGACTGGTTCAGGGATTGTGTGCGAGCATTTATTTGGGGATCCCTGACTAGCCCGATCGAATTTGGTCTGGAGCAGACAAATACAATATGGCGGCCACTTTGATTGGAGAATCCGCCGGATGACCCCGACCACGTGACAGAAAAAACTTGTCACGCTCCGGTCAGTTCAACCAGGGCGCCTCAATCAAGTCAACCAAGTAAGACTGAAAGATCCGTCGGTTGAGGGTGCTCTCCATGCCCCACCCCCTCACCCCCCCCCCCCACCAACCCCTAAGATGGGGAGAGTAGAGGGCACCCTCGAACAACAGATCTTTTGGTCTAAGATGCATTCCATACGCCAAACTATTACAGATTGAGCTGAGGAAAGAATTTAGCTCTTCTACATAAAGTCAAAATATGATTTCTCAGAGGTCAATCTTTAGAGCAGTACTGTATCTGAAAAAGTGATAATATTCAGATATATTTGTGGAAGGAAACTATCAGAACCATTACCTGTTTACACTTGTATTAGTGAAGAGCAGCAGTATGCCGACTTGTTTGAAACCAATGGAGAGCAAGAAGTCCCTGCTGGTGTGATGACCCCAGAGTGTCTTGACCCCGATGTCAGTGACCTTGAGTTGAACTTCCCAGGTATGCTTGGTGATGCTCACCTTGATGGGCAAAGAGACAACAGAAAGTAAGATGAGTAACTTTTAGAGCGAAGCCTTTGAGAATAAGATAGCGATCTAAAATTTACATTAGCATGTATTTTTCTTGTACACTGGCCTGATCTTACCCCTGACAACATTTTGGCAAAATGAAACACCAGAGATCTGAATTATTTTGTAATATAAAACTGTATGTTATATTTGACCACAAAAAGTTTTATTATTCAAGTTAACTATTCCTCTTTTTTGCATACTAATTGATTTTTATGTGCCATTTATATTTGATTAAAGATAAGAAATGTTTGAATTGTTTTCACAAACAGTACCAAGTTAGCCTCTAAACATTTCACATCATTTTGCAGTATAGAATAATTTGAAGAATAGGATTCACAAACTTTTCTACTGGCACTACATCAACTTTAAAAATATGCAGAATGTTTTGCACCACTGAGGTTCACTCATTTGTCACCAATTTTGTACTTACAATATCAATCAAGCCAGAGAGAGCATCTTCGGGGCCAACAAGTAACTTAGCCAATGAATTGCAGCACGGTGGATTGCTTGATAAATCTGTCACAAAGAGAAATGACAAATTATTCATTTAGTTCAAGTTTTCCCATTATCAAGCCATTATTACATGAATTGTCCTTCACTGTCCCATGTGAAGACTTGAAAAATGTGATTTACAGGCTGTCTGTAATTTGGTATGTCTATACTATCTCTGAGTGTTTGAGGGATACGGTGATAATCTGTTGATTAGCTCCATACAACTTTAGCTGAATCAAGCATGGTAATGAAGACACAAAAATGTACCGGTATGTACACTTATCATTAAGCAATAATGCACCCCCTCCCGGCTCATAATGGACGAAAGCAAACTTTGCACGACATAATGTACGAGGCGAAGCCGAGTACATTATGGAGTGCAAAGTTTGCTTTCGTCCATTATGGGCCGGGAGGGGGTGCATTATTGCTATTATTTTATAGTTTTGGCAATGCCAGTGAATTTGTAGTTGTAGAAAACGAATAAAAAAGGAAATTTTAACTGAGTTTGAAGCCAGCGCAGTGAGCGTCGTCCAGCATGATCGGCCCTGACTCTGTACATATTACATGCACTGCACACTGCACTGCACTGAACACGCACGTTCAGCACAAAAAATGACCAGCACTTTCACGGTTCATTTTGAATTGAAAAACGATGTATTTTCGAAGGAAATGAAAAGTAACTGCATCCCTACCGTCTATATCAAACTTGAAACATCACCTTTAAATATCATGCCATTCAAAAAATCGACACGGTGAAATGCCAGAGATGAAGAAAACGGAATGTTCATGCATCGACATCAGCATGATCAGCGAGCTGCATGCCATGGTATCAGCTGATCAATACGATCATTATTATGTCGATAGTAGTACAGCATTCATTGCAAACGATATCAACAGAGTTCAACATTGTTATTCAAATGTTTATATTTCAATAATAACTGTGTCTATAAATTTAATTTTCGATGGCTCCTTGAGAAGAGCTATTTTATTTCGGCGAACGACAGAACTTGACGTAAACGGGTGCTTGAAAGGTACAGTGAGTTGACAAACATACTAGAGGGTTTCGGTACCGTCGCGATATCGAGAACAAGGCAAGGTAAAATCACAGACATGGAGAAAAAAACGGTGAATGAAAGTTGTCTCCGATTACAGTCAGTGCATCAGAATAAGGTGGCCGAGATGTTAGATCAACGGAGTGTCCACGGTCGTCATGATTGTTGGTAGTAGCTGACCTTGGACCGAGACTTTAAATGGCTCCGTAGTAATTTCCGTAGACACTTCCGGTCAAGGTTGATGACAGCAAGCTGCCGTTGGCCCGTTTACGGCTGGTTCGAGTAGCCTTTCGCGCTTGCATCGTTTACATGGCCACTGACATACATAATATACCATGTGTCAAACCCAGTATCGTCTAGGAGTTTGCAAACGTACTGAGTTCTGTTTCACCTATACCAAGCGAACCATGTTGTAAACAAACGTAGTAGTACAACCAGCGTATCGGACGGGGACTGCATGCTGAGCGCCAGCCAGACAGACGGCAAGTGCGTGCGTGAGGACTCAAAAAATGTAATAAATCGTACAGTAAGACATTATTATCAATATTGTGAACCATTGTCAAGATTTATAGTTTGTGTATTACATGGTTTATCCGATATTTCACCTCCTTTTAAATGCGCAGTCCTATTTTCGTTTTCCAAAAAAAAACTTGCTCGGTGTGGGGCCGCAGTGCTGAATAATGGAATACATCATCAGTAATAATGTATGGATATGACGTCACAAAATTCACTGGTATTGACAAAGCTATAATATAATATGTAATAATGTACATTTATATGCAATGTTTGTGCTAGTGTTAGAGTACATACAGGTAGGTACACAACATTTTTGTATCCTCAAAAACTTCTGTGTCCCTGGCACTACCAAGTATGATAAATGCACTGTGCGAGAGAATGCCAGTAAAATGATATAAGAACTGAGGCAAAATTTACTTGGGTTCTACCCCGGCCCACTGAAGGACATATCATCTTGTCAGCGCATTACAGTCATATCTGCAAACTTCAAGCTTCATAAGCTGTTTTCAGAACTTTTGTTTTGTGGTTTCCCTACACTTTCTGCATTGAATCCCCAAACTCTAATTTAATGCCAAGTATTTAGCATATCAACACAACCTGTATGAGTACAATCTCCATTGTTATTGTTGAAAATTGTATTCAAGTCCCGACCAGAATTCATTTGTAAACAATAAACAATCATTCATCACTACACACATACAAGCTGTCTTGACAAAAAGAATACTTGAAATTTCTGCATGACAAACAGATTAGGGTCAGACATGGTAGTTGATATACAGCAGCAGAATACTGAAAAACTTGCCACAAGTTACAGCTTATGTCCCTTTCAGTTATATGACCGATCCACCAGAAACTCTCAATTTTATACTAATTGTAGCCATAATATGTGAAGCATGTTCTTATACCTGTAGATATTGAATAATGGTTTTACACAAAGATTTCACTTTGATTGAATTTCAGCCTATGTAAAAAGTCATTCTCGGTTAATTTTAGTATATATCAAATCTCATGCTATACAGTACACTCAATGTGAGTTTAACTCATCATTGTCAAAGTACCAAGCGGTGATTAGCCCTTTATGAAAACATTGAAGAAATGACCAGACAACTATGTTTCAATGACTTACCTACGAGGGCCTGCAAAGCCATCTGAGTTGGCTGTATCAGGCCATCATGGTCCCAGTGTGGGAACACCACGTACGGATCGGTCTTGTGAGCTCCCCTGGCCTGGAAGTGAAAACCCAACAGATTCAACAGGGACATGGCTCCCGGGGACAGCATTGCATCGTGGGACAGCTGCCTGGTCAGCAGATCCTTCTGCGGGTTGTCAAGCAGGGCTACACTCTCATTGACCTTGAAAAAGAAAATAAAACATGAAAAAACAGAAAAAAATGGGAAGAAACGTCAAGCAGTGATACATATTATCATGGGGTTTGGCATGACTCTGTGCAGTGACTGTGCCTGTCCACATGACCTTCAAGCTGAGCACCTGTGTCGAATTCAAACATCATTTGATACAAACGACAGAATGTTGCTGCACAGTCTCATTTGAAATGAACATTTATGGATTCTCATATTGTTGCCTGGGGGCATTTCTCAGAACTGATAAAGACTACAGGATTTGCACTGCGTCTATGACATGATTGATGAGCTCATACTGGTGCATGCGTTCACACTGTGTAATCCATTTGCACGACTAGAGTAAGTCTCAATTGAGCTTGGTAAAACAGATGTACCCTCTCAACTCACCAGCTGTAGTAACTGTGGAATTGCTGTCGGATGACCAAGATGGTGCAGAGCTAACTCAGAAAGTGCCTGTCTCAGCTTGGGCAGGGTGATCTCTGTCGAGGAGACTTCCGCTGGCTCCGGGGGAATGTTCAGTGCGTTGACCGGCATAGCTTTCAGGGCATCGCTTTCCACACTGTCCACCAACTGGTCCAGCATTGCTGATTTGATGTGACGGATGCTGATGAAGATGTCTTGGCCAATCAGCATGAAGGGAGCCCAGTACATTGGATCAGTGAACCTGTGTGTTGCAAAGATTTGTAACACATCTGTCAGTGACAAAGCGATTCACCATTATTGAAACAAAGCCTGTGATTTGTGTTATTGTACTTGTTCCGTAATACTTTTATGTATACTATACATGCACAGCCAAGTAGTAGCACTGTACTTGTAAAGCTGTACGATTGACAACATGAATCACACAAACTTGTCCACTCTGTACATTTTGCTGATCCTATTGTTTTGCAAGACAAAGTTCAACCAATACTTTAGAAGCCATTAAATGAAAACTGTGAAAACTAACTCTCAGGACTACTTCATTATTTTTAATCCCAATACATAATTTTGGCAGAGTAAATAGTGTCGAGGTCTGATTTATAGTAGATAAATCAAGTCAAGGTCTAATTGGTCAGTAAAACAGACTTGACTGAAATTTCATTTAGTTGCAATGGAACACAGAGAGTCTCCCTATACCATACCTTTCATCCTGTGCCAGACATTCCTTGGCCTTTGCGACAGCTACGGACACATAGTTACCTTCCTGAAGAACTTTGTAGAAATGAAACCAGAATTTATCCCTGGCTATGTCTGGTATCAACCAAAGCACTACCAGCACACATTTACAACCTGGTAAAAGAGGTAAACAGCAATGGTCAGTAAGATTTGTCAACAAGGATGCAAAAAAAGGCATTTTCAGGACTACTGGTTTGGCATGTTTTTCTTTATCAGTATTCAACTGTTGACGTTTTTGTAAGACTTAACTACACTAGGCCCACAGTAAATAATTTACAAATTAACATAATCTTACAGATCTCCTTGCTTGACCAAGTACCGGTACATGTATTGTGGGAAGCCTCCCTTAAAAACTCAATTGTTTTTACAATGAAAATTGGGCCCAGTGTACCACAGGTGCAATGATATTCTTTGACCTGTTCAACCCTAATTTGCTATGAACAGGTCCACAATCACCATTGATAACAATGGGTTTGGGCCAAACCATCGTGGTGAAAGGGCTAATGCTTCTGTCTAGATAATTTCCAGTCTGTATGAAAGCAGTATGCACATCTTGCTTTAAGAGAATAATTCACCTCCTACAGCAGTTTGTGTTGTCATTATTGCAAGCTCTAGATTTTACAGAAGATGGACGTTGAGTCTATCACAAATGATGCGAGTAAAGCATCTTAGAAACCTTCATATCTTTCTAAAACGGTCATGGTTGTGCATGAATACTCCTTTACTATAGATGTCCTGAACTGATGGTATGGCCATATCTAACAATGCTAGATTTTACCACATTTTACTTTTCCTCTGAAATACCAAAGTTTTATCCTCACCTGCTGCCAACAGGGCTGACGGCAGAGTGAAATCAATGTCCCTGTGTATTTCACCATAGCAACAACTCAATACAACCAGGTCTGCCTTCATTTCAACATTCATGATGTCTTTGACGCCAATCTGGTAATGGCTTTCGTTGTAGCTGCCGTCTGGGTTTGGTTGACTGGTGGGACTGGGGCGAAACACCAGTACACTGTCCTCCCAGGAACCATAGGTCGCTGTGAAGAAAGCACATTGATATTGTCATATTTGTTACAATCATGTGCTTCATATGATGAATTTCAATTGGATTTTAACAGATTATTCACAATACGTGTAGTGACAGAACATCATTTGCGATAAAGCACACTTCATGCATAGCTACACATTCCAAACATATGACTGAGACCAAACATAGAAGTTATCTGTTTGTCCACATGTAAATTGTACACACAATGTAGCAAAGCTGGTATTGGCTCTTCACACACATTTAGTACTTGTGTTGAAGTTAACTCATATTCTTTTCAAGCTGTGTATTGCCCTGTTCATTTAGACCATAAAGTGGTCATGTGACTTGCATGCCTGGCATGAAACTGACTTACTTTCAGGAGAGACAAGCCTGCAACTAGTTTACATCCTATAAGGGCCATACACTAATCCTTTACACATTTATGGCACACTCATTGTAAACTTACCAATATGAATAAGAGTTGTCTCAGAGAACTTTGACAAGACGTTTCCTTTGGTTGCATTAGATCCTATCAAAGCCTTGGTGTCTAGGTAATCAGCGACATTGAAAGCCTCACACTGAGACACTATCAGCTCTCCAGCTGGCTGCCATATCTTAAATTGAAAGACAAGACAATGTTAAATTTAATATTCCACCCATTCCATTTAATATGTGTATTGTGAGCATGTGTGCCTCGGCCATCAAACAATGAATTTTTGGGGTGAATATTGGTTGTAACTACAACACGTGCATGTTGTTCTCGTGAAGGTTGTGTTTTCTGACTGTAATAATAACAAATACAGCAGTATGATACCAATTAAATGGCATTGTATACTTTTAAGCATAGAGGGACTGTTTTGAAAACAATACACACTGCAGTGTACATGTGAACTGTTACAGAATTTTACAAATGTGACTCAATTGTTAGCCACACATGAGACAAATTAACCAGTCATCCACTAATTTAAGCAAACTAAGTTTCCGCAAGCGGCTTTCTCATCAATGAAAAGTTGAAACATTTTGCAGGTTCCTGGCTATGCAATATTGACAAGGGAACATTTCTCACACTGTAGTTGATACATAAGGCTGGCAGAAATATGCAGTTTTCTAATTAGTTCAGAGCTATACGTGTAGGTTTGACCATTATAGCAGATGAAGGAACTTATCAGTCACAAGTTTATGGTGTGTCTAAAAAGATGACTTGAATTATTTGAAGATAACTCTTCATCACTAAAATTGAACAAAGTGACATGACTGGAATTAGTTGCAGATAACTTTTTGTTGATCACAATGATCAAAGCATCCATGCATATTTTTCTTGTTATTGATTTGTCAAGTCTTATAAGACTACGAAAATGATTACTGAACTTTCTCTACCACTATTCTTCACAATCTGAAGCAACATTTTTGTCGTACATTCATTCCTAAATATTTGTACCGTAAAATGTACCGTAACTTGATTATTGGTACACAAACATTAGTGAGTATCATATTGAGTTAGAATAATCATAAAGGTCATTGCTTTACCTGCCCATGTAATTTCAATTTCTTTGGTAGAATAGGATTTCCAATGACAAGAGACTTGTGTTGTAGACTGTCTTGTTTGAACTCTGTCACAGTGCCTTCACCTTTGCTGACTTCAGTATCTGTAGATGAGTGCGTAATGAGAGTGCCCACTTTGGCTCGCTCCCTGGCAAGGATCACCTGGGCCTTGTCCTGCCTGTGCCGGGGAGTCGGAACGTAGTCGTAGTGGTTTGTTCCGAATGTGATCATGCTGGGATTAATGTTCTTTTCCCGGGCCATCAGCGGCGCTGCCCTCAGCTGCTTGCGGATTGGACTGAGAGGTCTTTGGTCTGGTGGTACGACCACGCGCAAGTGATCATCAAGGTACACGGGAAAGAATTCGTGGTACGACTTTTTCGCTTTCCGTTCCCTCTCTTCGTGTTGAGTTTGCTTGGTCAGGACATCAAGAACTGCTATGCTTGGCACGCAGCTTATCTTAAATGTAGCACTCAGTTTCATATTTTTTTCATCCTCAAGCAAGTCCACTGGCACTTGACTTATCTCCTTGTCGGGGATAATTAAGACTTGCTCCACACCAGTCAGAGATTTCTCAATAGGAGCAATGATGATATCGTAGAGTTGTCGTTGAGCAGACAGTTTTGCAGTCTTCAGCCGTTCTTCTCTTTCAGCGTCTTTTTTCATTTCTTTCGACTTCCACTCTTTCGACTTGGCAAGGTTCTTTTTCTGCAGGTACTGGACGGTTCTGTCGCTGGACGGTAAAGCACGATTTTCACAATCTATGTCGCTCTGTCTTTCATGCAGCTGCTGAAGCTGCTCAAGGGCGCTTCTGATCTTCTTCCGACAGCTCTCCCTGATGGCTTTCTCAACCTGCACTTTGACGACACCTTTGCCGGGCTGCAAGACCCAAACCAAGAGGTACGCGTCAGTTATAGAGTAGTACAGCACAGTTGCTTTCTGTCTGTTGACAATCTTGATCAATTCCTCCTGGGACGGCATCTTGGAAGTCTCATTCTCATTACGCGACTCTTCCTCATCGGTGCTCAGCTTCTGTTTTAAGATTTGTTCAAATTTCTGTTGACGATACCCTTCGGCATAGCTCAGCGCCATGTCTGCTTGATCTAATTTGCACAGAGCGATCTGCATACCATCATAGCAGTTTTGCAAGGCTGTCTTCAGTTCATCTGCGCACTCGATGCTTTCGCTGTCACACTTGTGAATCTTCTTGGTGTAAAACGGAATCAGTTCATCAAATACCAGCCGTGCCCTTTCCATGTCGTCTTTTGAGATCGAAAGGGTCAAAGCGAATGCGACTTCACAACGGCACAGATTGACGAGGTCCACATTGTCATCCAGTTTCTCACCGACAGCGGCAGCCATTTCGTAATAATACTGCGCATGCTGGTGCCTCCCTTGGCTCTTGAAGACATCTCCTATCTTTAGGAAAGCTCGGCACTCAGTCTCATACTCGTCAAGTCTGCGACTGACACGCAAGTAGCGTTCAAAGTAGGACAAAGCTTTATCAAAGTCTTCCTTGGCAAGGTTAAGGTCACCTAAACTACAGAGGGCTTTGGCCTGCTTGTCATTGTCTTTCAGTTTGTTCACCATATGTAGGTGCTGTTCCAGGTACATTTCAGCCAACTTGAAATTGCACAGAATTTGGTACACGTACCCGAGCGATGCATAAGCTGTAGCCATAGCAACCTTGTCTCTTTTCTCTTTCGCGAACGTGAGGTAGACCTCGTGATGTTTCAAAGCCGATGTATAGTCTTTGACCATTTCATAATACTTGCCAGCATTGTGGTGTGCCAAAGGTAACAACGTCTCCACATCCTCGCTGCTCTGTACAAGGTCAAGGTGAGCTAAGGTGTGATGGAGGGCTCTGGGATAGTTCCGTATTTCCTTGTAGGCAATGCTGAGATTCTGATGCAAGGCACATCTTAATTCCATGGACCAGTATTCAGGGTAGTCTCCGTCTTTGCTGTTCTCCTTCAGGTCATCGCCGATGGCCAACAACTTCTCGTAGTAAGCAATTGCCTGTGGAATCTCGTTTTCAAGTAGGTACACGTTAGCCAGGTTCACATAGCACTGCGACTCGTACTCCAAGTCTTCTTGACTCATGGCCAGGCTCAAGCACTGCTCAAAGTAGTTCTTGGCCTTGGCAAGATCTTTCAAGGTGAGATATGAACTCCCCAAGGTGAATAATGCTTTGATCATGTACTTGATTTTGTCAGATCTGATCTTGAGGGCCCTTGTCATGACCTCTATGCACAGGTCATGGTGGTTTTCATGCTGCAGCTGCATACCAACCTCAACTAATTTCTGCAGTGGGTTCATATCTGTAATTTAGAAATAATAGCATTGAATTAGTTCCATCCAATACATGTATAATGTAGTTGGCTAGTTATTTAAGTTTGAATGCAAAGCAATTTTTATCATGTGTTACCAGTAATACATTAACCCTTTGCACCCTGACCCCCTGGTACCCTACATGTATGACATCATGCAGACATTTTTGTCCGAGCCGGGTTCAAAGGGTTAATATCTGGTTTTACTTCTTCACAAACTGCCTCTTATAACTGCAAAAACCATTTTGAGCACAAAAACGTCTCTTTTTCATTTCAACCAATTTCAAAAATTTCCCAATTGTGAACATTTGTGACTCTGATTCATTAAAACTAGGATTCAAAGGATTCAGAAAATACACTAGCAGATGTGGTAGCACAGTTTGTG
The DNA here is from genome assembly GCF_041260155.1 of Ptychodera flava. Classification (NCBI taxonomy): domain Eukaryota; kingdom Metazoa; phylum Hemichordata; class Enteropneusta; family Ptychoderidae; genus Ptychodera; species Ptychodera flava. Next base: position 378,320 of record NW_027248372.1, read on the forward strand.
GCTACACACATGTACAAGTGACAGTACCAAAAACCATGGGTCAAAACTAAGTTAGGGTCCTACATGTATGTATAGCAATATTGTATTTAAGGTACTGTAGTATGCGCCTCAAAAGTGAAAGACTTAAACTTTCGCCCAAACTTTACTCAGTGAATATTTCGACAATACTCGTTCAAAATCAAGAATAAAAATTGAAGGTGGCTGTGAAAATTTTGTTAACAGAGAACAAATTACCCAAGAGTTGCCAATATTTGAAATTCAAAATGGCCTCCATCCCTATGGTGATTCTACTAGGAAAAATGAAATTTGCAATTTTCAAAAAAAAAAAAAAAACGGTGAAAACGTTTCTTACTCAAAGAGCTCTAAAATGAGCCCCTATAAGTGTAGGTCAGACTAAAATTGAAAAAGTGTGAGCTCAGAGTAAGAATGTGTCCCAGAGGCACATTCTACTTTCATTGGCAAAAAAGTGACCCCCTGATGTCATATTATCGTAACGCTGCTCTTACCTTCAAATCCTTTGATGATATCTTCAGGAAAGCTGCAGAGGTTGGATGCTACCACTGTTATGTTGTCCACCAACTGTTCCTCATGCTCGGCATCATGGTCTAGGGCATTCAGGAATGAGGTAATCGCTTTGTCATAGTAACTCTGGTGGTCAAGGCTAACTGCCAGTAGGTAGTGACCCTGAAAATTTCAAAAAAGTAAGATGACATTATACAAATGCAGTGAATATTACATGTTACAGAAATGAGAGAAAAATAATATTGAATTTTTTGTAGCTTTGTTATTAAATTTTGAATTAAAAGCAATTTTGATCATTTTATTCTATTATTTTATAAATACACTTTTGGTTTCAGAAATTGATTCTTTTAACCCTAGATTACAAAGGATCGACTCAAACATAATAGTGTTACCAGGCATAATAACTGAATACAGTGAAGAGAGTATGACTAATTACCTGAGGTATGAGGGGGTTGACCTTCACCAGATGTTCAGCATCTTTCTGTGCCAGGTCATACTTTCTAACTTCCAGGTAGACTGCAGCCCTTGCACTCAGCAACTCTGGCTTCTGTTCGTCAATCTCCAGTGCTTCACTGTAGTACTTGATGGCTTCGATGTAATCCTTGGCTTGGAAAGCCGAGTCTCCTTTGCTTTGAAGATCAAGAACCTGAAAATATCAAACAAATAAACAATGAATGGTTTTCACATCTGGTGTTCAGACTTTTATCAGTGTCCATCACTGTATGCTGCATGGCCCTTCATTCTCTTTGAATAATGTTCATGATATGTGTAGCAGTGTGATAAAGCACTGGTACTGGTTAAAGGCACTTCTAGCGATCCCTGGGATGGCTTTGTTCTAGTATGTAAGAGGATAATGGAGGTGTGATAGCCTTTTGTTTTCCATTGAAATTGTAATCTAGTAAGTACATTTTCTGATGAGACAATCTGGTGCCAATGCAGGCCTTTAAAGGCCTGTGTTGGCATCAGATTGTCTCATCAGAAAATTTACCCACCAGATTACAATTTCAATGGAAAACAAAAGGCTATCACACCTCCAAAATCCTCTCACAGCCTAGAACAAAGGCGATCCCAGGGATCGCAAACAGTGCCTTTAAGATCATCTAATTGATGCACAAATATTTTTTCCTTGTAAAGATACTTGTATTATGACATATGGGCCTAATACAGAGATTGTAGGATTGTTAATATTTTTTCAAAAAGAAATCATTAATTTAAAATAACTTACACTCTGTATTTCATCATTTTCACTGATTGGTTCACTGCCTTCAGCTATGCTGTACAAACTGCCAATGCTGACACTCCGTATCTGACCATTGACAACAGCCGCCAGTGCTGGGGAGAGGGGGACGGCAGGATTCATCTTGCAAACTGGGGGTTCCTGTCAGGGGGGAAAAAAAATGTTAATATCCTTTTTTTCAATTCATACATGTGACTACATGTGCAGCTGATGTCTTTGAATGTCACATACGTGTTATAAAACTTGTATGTGACAATAGACAGTGTACAGTAAATCTCTAAGAACTCTCAACTTGGTTTTCCAAGATTATTGGCCTTTCTGTCAATGATGTCAGCATGCCTAATAAATGCTAATGATCAATCCACCCCTCACCAACAACATGCAATTGTGAAGAGCTTATTTCGAATCTATGCAAATCAGATTGCCTGTTGAGTGGGGATGTCTGAAAATGGCCTGAATTCTCAACGACACATCATTTCTCGATGTCCCATGCTTTACATGTCGCACTGCCCACCTGTACATCTCAATGCCTGACCTAAAGACCAATTGTTCCAGTGTGGTAGAAATTTTGGAAATCAACAAGGAAGGAATAGTGAGCTATTTGAAGGCCACATGCACTGCTTGGACAGTCAGACAGTCCCCCCCCCCCTCCTTATCATTCACTGTTTAGAGAGTATGCAAAGGCAGTACATGTATTTGTGACTGCACATCAAGTTACTGTTTAATGCTGCCACAGTGTAACTATATTGACCATATTTCTGAAGGTCTGCGGCGTGAATTTGGTATAAATACTGATCATCATTTAGGATTCATGTGATAGGGTACTTTTGTAAGTGTACAATAATGATAGAAATAATCCTTTTGATCGAGAATATTCAGAATCATAAATTTATTAATGGTCTGTAATACGACTGCATGAATTGGCAAGGAAACTGATCATCATTCAAGATTCGAGTGCCGTAGGGTACTTGCATGAGACTGTAAGTATACAATAATGACAGAAATATTAAAGTTTTTTAACAAAGATATTCATAATCATAAATTTATTAGTTTTTTCACACTCTTGCTATGATTTATAATGCCATGGCCCTGTGCTATTTCAGAAAAAAGCGCAACTTCTTTGGATGATATACTTGTCAGTTACTGGAAGCATACCAGCAAAATTTACAGTATATCTTTCTTTTAAGCATAATTTCTGTTTGACCATACTTTATGGTAGAATACACCTTAGCAGGGGTTTAATTAAGAGCCGGCAGCCGGCGAAATTTACCGGTTACTCTCACGATTTCGCCGGCTACTTTTTCGGAAAATTTGAACTCTTTAATCGCTGAAATATTTTTTACGTTCCGAAATAATACGGACAAGTTTCACAAACTGTGTAGTCAAACTTTGCAACGGCTTTTATGTGAAACAAAACTTAGAAGACGAGCGACTACTACGATTGCCATGTACTACGATGCAGCACGGTCTTGCGTATATTGCCTTAATAAAATCAGAATTGCAACGGACGATTCTATTGGCTACCTAAAATGCTGATCCCGATGTGGAAACCTTTATATACGCAATAAAAACGTTCGTACTACACCTGTCGGCTGTCATTAGCTCAATTCAAAATGGTCGATGAACAAATGAAGACGGAAGAGATCGCAAGGTCAAGCTTCTCTGTACGATCTTCGGTTTTGAAGTTGACCAAGAAACAAGAGAAGGATAATTATGTGGATTTAAAATGTTTTCGAAGACAATGACCTGATTTTTTTCTCATGAAAAACTTCCCGATTACAGTTCGAATTTAGTAAGCCGACGTGCGTTGCACCGTGGTTGGCGTAAATGTCAAGGTATATAACCAGCCGGACGTATTATATATGTACTGCTTTTTGGTCAATCGACGCCAATAAAAACGTCACCCAGAGAGTGGTTTAAATACGATCAGACCTCTAAAATTCACTTCAAAAGCGTTTCTTAGGTAAAATCCAAATGTGAGCTTCTGAACGTACTAATTCTCATATCCTATATCAAGGTTCATACTTGCATACCCATATAGTCAGATAACCTTTAGGGTCTTGTTTCTATTTGCGAAATGTAGTAATGATTGTCATTTTTATCGTTATTGTTAAATAAATTATCCTTTTTACCTCCTCAGTGGTATAAAAGTTCTTCATCTACAGATTGCCATACCAAACATCAGGGTTCTTACATTAATTTTAAAGCATAACATTATACATTGATGAAAATTGTCTCATTTTCTGTGCTTAAAATATCAGTGTTTCATCCAAGATGGCATCAACAAGGGGGATTTCCCCTGTAATAGAAAATTTCAGGAGATTTCACCAGTTCATGTGTTCAACTTGTACCTCTACATTTCATTGGGGGGAGTGGTCCGCCTTGACAAATTAATTGGGGGGCCAACATTTCAACAGAGGGGCAATCCCCTAGCCACCTGTCTAGATGTAACTTTTATAACATCGTCTACAATATCAAATCTGTATCATTAATAATACTGAATTATTATGTTTACTAATCCCCTAGCCACCTGTCTAGATGTAACTTTTATAACATCGTCTACAATATCAAATCTGTATCATTAATAATACTGAATTATTATGGTTTACTTCCCAAAAGCATAGAGGTTCTTAGGTTCTAAGACTTCATTTTTCTTTGTTCAAAATATCGTCAACATTACCACATTTTATTATTTGTAATTATGAATTATCATATTCAGGCCTAATCTCCCATGGCTTTTATGATATGAACACACATTGCCCTGGAACACTGCTGACAATTCTCCTGAAATATTAGAAATTCATGTGACTGTGAGCTGTAAAAAGTGAATTTTAACTCATTTTTCAGGGTTTCCGGCCTTCGGCCGGGAGGGGAAACACCCCCTCCCGGACCCTCCCCCACGACGACTGCTTTGTGGTCATGGCAGCTGCAAGCCGCCTACTTTTTCATTCTGGCCCCCTACTTCAAAACTTAATGAAACCCCTGCCTTAGGGACCGTCTCAGATTGTCGCAGAAGTTCAAGAAACGAAATTTCTTCGTTTAGATCAAAACCCCCTCCCCTAAACGAAACTTCAAAAGTGCGAAATGTTCATGTCTGCCTGAGAGTACAATGTTGCATTTTGCTATAGCTACTAAAGACGTATTCCCCTTGTCACATTACAATTAAAGTAAACGATCAGATTTGAGTACTAACAGGGCATTTTACCGCATAAAAGTTTCATTTTATTTTACTTTCCCTTTTTGCATCTCTTGTGCTGTTCTTTGTCTTTGTGAACACACAATTTGTAGGCGGTAAATAAGCGAAAAACTTTGACAAGGGGGCCCAGGCATGTTCATAACCAGGTGCATAACAAGTGAGAATAAAGACATCTAGTGGTTAGAGCAGACGCTTATAAATAGCACATTTTTAAAAAAATGATACTTTTTGTCTTTGTATAATTTGATGAATGAAATGTTTAGGATACAATGTTCCTATCGGTAAATTGTGTTTGGGGCACAAACGAGATGGAAACAGTTACAAATTTGTTGGCACGAGTGTGCAGTTTTTCTTTAATTTAAAATAAACACACGAAAACTTGTGATCACAAAATAAAAGTGCGAAAGTGAAGTTCACTGAGTGGAGGTCAAACCCCCTCCCCCCTAAACGAATAAATTTCGCTTTTTGAACTTCTGCGACAATCTGAGACGGTCCCTTAAGGACTCAAAAAACCAATGCAATACTGTTTTGGTCTAAAGTTTGTGGTAGTTTGTTTTGTTAGTGCTCATGGCATAAATAAACTGAATTTTTCCCCACAGAGTTAACACAGGGATGGTGGCCATTTTGAATTGTGTGAGGAAATATTGGTTAATTTATTTCTTAAGTACCAAATTTTGCATGGTGACCCCTGTTTTTTTCCTTGATTTTGAAAGTGAGTTGTTTAAAGTTCCATTCCAGATAGTTTGAGCAAAATTTATGTCTTTTAATTTGGAGGTGCATATTACCAAGTGGACCTGCAACGATACATTTAATTTTAACATTTAAATGGGCATTACGGATTTTTTACAAAATCCTGCTACATCTACAAAGGGTATGAGGAGCAATCTCTCTTTTCAGAAAAGAATGTGAATTTTTTTTCAAGAGTTATTCCTTAGTCAGTGCATACATGTGTAGCTAGTTAACTGTGGTATGGTTGATTGAGTCTTGTTTGTTCCTTTGTTTCTAGAGGGCAATCTACCTATATACCAGTAACCTAAGAATGTCAAATTTGTGGTCAAGCAAGTCAATTAGCAGTTGATAATATTAAACTTTTAAACCTTCTCTAACTCTATCCTGTATATTAAATTGCAAAGTTGATATTTCGGGAAAAGGCAATAAACTTTTGACAATGGCCAAAACCAATGTAATTATGCACAAGTTTCATGACAAGCAACAATATACTCTGGAGGGAGTGACTTTGTCACACCTATTACTCCCTGAACAAGAATTTACTTAATTGTGCACGCTAGAGTATACCAGTACAGTCCCTGTGAGGTACGCACATCTTTTTCTACTATCTGTAACCAATGGTTGGTACTTATATAGCTGGCAACTACGGGCAAGTTTGTTGCATCTGCTGTCCCTGTTCATACAGAATAACAAGGTCACTGCACTGAATTTCACAAAAAAACTTATAAAATCATATAGCATAGACTGATTATACAGAGACCAAATGAGACGATTATTCATTTGCATAATGGTCACTCCTACAAATCGTGCTTCAATCATTGAATGATTTCTTATACCACAGTCTTCCACACAAGATGATACAGTTCTTAGATGCAGTACGTACAGTAGCTCAAGGTTTTGCCAGGGTATTTGGGTCGGACAGCAAAACCAGATACCCAGGCAAAACCTCGAGCTACTACATGTATACGTACTGCAGCTAGACTGTTCTTGGATTTTGATGAGGAACTAACTTCTTACAAACGAATCAGACAGATCTGATTTTGTGCCACTATTTCTGCAAGACCTGTCCCCTTTGCCATCCTTTCTACTGCTGAGATTTATTATAAAATTGCGTTTTGCCATGCTTTAATAGACTACAGTTGTGTTTCAACATTTGATTGTGCTTTAGATTCGGCTTGTGTTAATTTCCTGGTTGATGTGTTAAGTATGCTGTCTGTTTGAATTTTTCTGTTAAATTGTTTGTTATGAATGCTTGAATGCTTCACACTGGAGCGTTTCTGGGACAGGTGATTATATTCAGTCACCTCAAACTACATACGCTTCTCAAATGTTTACCTGTCAAGTTGGTAAGGTGATAATAATATAGTGTAATGCAATGTAAACTTACATAGTAAAGTGTACCGGTACATTGTAATTGTAAATGAACGTGTATCCACCGTCATATTCATATATCACAGAGCAATGTTGCACTCCGGGCATGCACAATTAAAAATGTTTGGAACAAACAAAATGAAGAGCAAATTGTACAAAAAATATGTTTGTAAGCATTACAATCCTGGGTCAGGTTGCCTGTTGATAATTTAGGGCATGGAGCTCGGAGGTATCTCTTTGACTGGGGTGACATGAATATGATGATCATGGACACACGTCTTCACAACAACTATCTATGTACACAAACTTGCTTAGATATAGAAGAAAGTGACGGCTGGAAATTAACTGACTTACATCAACCAGGACTCTGTTGTATTCTTATCACTGCTTACATTGTGTCAGCACCTGCAGTATTAAGTAAGTGGTATAATTCCGGTGATTTTCCGGATAACGACAATCCATTACAGCGTACCCGCCATTACAAACACTGTACTTTGCATATCAATGCACTCTTCCCTGGCAACATGCGTTTAGTTTACATCGATATAAACTACACTAGCTTAAAGGGTCTTAAACTGGATTCGTAGTCAGAGTAGAATTTTATGTTTATAATAGCTACGGTGTTACATTTGAAATCATCTAGTTACACATGAATATTTTTCAATCGTTTGTTTCCGTAATTGGGCGACTTTCAATGTACGTTACCAAATTACAAAATTACATTTTTTTTAGTTAGTTAGGTGGTAAATGACCTTTAATGACCTCGACAGGTCTCCCCTTGGTCATGTTTCTTACGGCGCATGCACAGAAAACCGCGTAATTTCAAGATTGCGTGCTGTTCGTAAAGCTTCTCCCACACAGTTTCACTTTCAGGCGCAATTTTTCTAGTGTCGTGTACGTCCATTTCGTACAAAATAGAATACGTTTAAACAGGTGGTTTGGCTGAAATGCAAAGACGAAAAAAATGTCCGGTAAGTTAGTTTTTTTCGTATTTTAACATTTGGACGTCGAATCACAACAATTTGAAACAGGAACTCTTCATGTCTGCGGCAACTTCCTCTGAAAAGTGTCGTTTTCCGCCGTAGTTGTTCACACAACATCAACTTCTGAATTCAAAATCGTAAGTTTGAGAATAAATGTGATTTAGCAACAGACTGTGAGTGGGACCTGTCTCATTTTCATCACCTGGCCTTGGTTGTCTCATGTTAGGTCACTCACCTGCTGTTGAACTATGATTTGATTTTCGATGAACTTGCCATAGTCTGGTTCCCTGACCCATTTTCCCCGGTAGAGGGCGTGGGGAAATATAGGGTCAGGTACCGGCAAATGTAAACATGGACGCTATTGGGTTAAAATAAAACAAGCTGTGATTGGATGAAAGTAACACTTGTAACTTTTTCTCATGTTTCTTGGGTTTCGCACTTTCAGGCTCACTTGACACCAACTTCTTGTTTGTACCACAAAGCCGTGGAGGTAGTAAGAAAGACTTTTTACCTCCATGATTTAGCCACTGTGATTTAGCACACCTCTTGATACTTTAGAACATCGACATGATGCCTGGCATTTTTCACGAAATTCGGACACCATTCTATCCATCGAAATCAATTGTTGTTCACAGTTCCAACAAAGTTTGCTTTCAATTAGCTGTGATATCGCAGCAGTACTTGTGGCGTGTATCGAACATGCTCGGGTCATTGGGGTCACCAGGGCCTGAAAATAACGCTGGTCAGCAGGGCTCGACGCAAGGTCAAATCATCCACTAGCCCGAAGGACTAGTAGCAGTTCATTTTTAGTAGTCCTAAATGAAATCTACTAGTCCTGCTAAAGCAAAGCCAAATGTTGCTCTCATGCTGTAAAGAGGTGTATATGAGCATTCTCATATTTTTTGTCGCAAAGGTTTTTAATTTTAAACCCAATAACTAACTTTCATGCAAGACTAGCACATTTGCTTACTGCAAAATGTTTAACTTTGAATCATATATAAACCACAAAAATAACCTGAATGAAATGTCCTGTGTAGGAGGAGAGGTCATGAAAATAGCCTATTACCATCAAGAATAAAATCAGACGTAGGTATGAATTTGTTGGAAAATTCTTCATAGCTCAGGTAGTGCGCCATTAATTTGCAAAGAACATGTTTGTTCATGGTGGGGACAGATTTGTTTCTCCAGAACTGAAATTCATACAGCCATTCACAAATGTTCCTGTGGAGTGCCTTCATATTTTTGACATATATCACATTTTAAAATTGACCAGCTTGTGGGGAGGACCTCTCATTTGTAATAATGGTTTGTGAAAAATTTTGTTTTTAATAGTAAAAATGTTGCATTTTACCGTTTCATGTGCTTGTGTCTTTTATGAGTTTTTGCCAGTTACTGGTAACAAAATGTGATTAGCACAAAAATAACCAATGACTCCCAGAAGTGATTTGATACAACAGTCTGATACACCCATTTCATACGTTGTTTTTTCACTACTGTTTTAAGGTTCACTTCACTATTATTGCCCCAATAATTCACACTTTTCCACTAAAATGGCAAAACAATAAGTTGCTAGCACCAAGTTATTATCTATGAGGAATTCCTCACCTGTACAAGCAGTAGCAACTTGCCATAGCACTGTTTTGGCAAGTTAGATGGCTCTTTTTAAGATCAGCTTCAATCAAGCTAGGGGATCTTGACTATATATGGAGGTCAGCATGTGGAGGCATTCTAAAGCAGGGTCAAGCTGGCTACGAACTATCGGAGGTGTTGTTTGGGAATGCCCCTGAAGAAATCTTGAGAAAAATCTTCTTTGAAAGGCAAGGATACAGTGTTTGAACGAAATTGTGGGGTTGCTCATGTTTTTAGGCGAAGTGATGAGCTTCAAGCAAACCAAAATACACTACGTGCAGACAATTCCGTTTGATGCTCAGCGTTGAGCCATGTTTCCCGGGGCCATGTTACTGGCATGTACAGTACAATTTGATTCTCCGTAGCAGGTAAACTGTTTCATTTTAAGTAGGTGATCAATAAAGTTTGCTTCACTGTTTCACTGTCCTATTTGTTTGGGTAAAAGTTAGTTTACTTTTTATATAAAATGATCGAGGCTTGGTTCATTCTTATCGAATGAGTGGCCCGGCGTCCCATTAGTTTTGTAGCAATAAACTTTCCTGGACAACTACGGAACTTGAAAATTGCACTAGTCCGCAGGACTACCTCCGAAGACATTTTTACTAGTCCTCTTGAAAATTTACTAGCCTCGGGCTAGTGGGCTAGCGCTTATGTCGAGCCCTGGGTCCGAGGTCCCGGACCAGTGATTTTTTATCCCGGACCAGTATAAAATTACCCCTAAAAAGTCCGCGGACCAGTACAAACGGGAGCCAATTTATTTGGCAAGGGAATTTCCAGTGTTTTCCTAGATAGTGTTCTAGTGTCTTTTGACACAAAATTAGAAACTACGTCCCCAAAAATACAGGGGACACATTAATTATAGGGCCGAGAATTTCACTGAAGAGTCCATTGTGAGACTACGTCTTCTAGTAGCTACAAAATTGCACTCAATCGGGTAGCTCTTACAGGTTATTGCTTCTTTTAAGTCAATCAAACATTTAAAATTTAGTCTATTTCTTTTATCACAACTTAAACTCTAAAGGAAAATCAGTTACTCTGTTACAGTCTGTGATTCATGATATGAGCAAGGCGATGTGCGTCTGCTAGCCACTGCACTGGGCCGGGACAAAAATCAAATGCCGGGCCATGTACTCATGTAAAATGTAACATGGTAAAAACCAGATCATAGCCCCACCCAAAAATATCATCAACCCCAAAATTGTGTGAAAACATTATATCTCTGTCCATCAATGTAGTATTTTGCAGTAAATTTATCTGGAAGGAGTCATTGTAACTTTACGATCTTCCGTAGCAAGCAAGCGTTAGCATTTAGAAGGTCACCATGCTGAATTCCTTATATAGTCAAGACCCCCTAGCTTCATTGTAGCTGACCTCAACAAGAACCGCCTAGCTTGTCAGAACAGCGTTATGGCAATTGCTATTGATATCAAAGGAAAAGAAGTTCATCTCAGATATTTTGTGTTTTCAACCTATTTTTTGCAATTTAAATGGAAAAGAATCAACAGCTGGGCAATTGAAACTGAAGTGAACGTCATAACAATAGTAAACGTATGTGTACAAGAACTTAAGAAATCTACCAAGTAAATGTTTATGCAGTGTGTCTGTATTACAAAGATTGACAGTTTTTGCTGTATGTAAATCCCAAGCAAATCTGATAGAAATGCATATATAACATGAGTACGAGAAATGAATCATTCTCGTATTGTTATGCAAATTTTTGAGGACCAGTGGATTTTACCTTTGGACCAGTGAAAAAACAGGTCACTGGCCCTGGGACCAGTGGGAAAAAAGGGAAATTTTCAGGCTCTGGATCACGCCACAGTCGGCGATGACCTCAATGACCCTAGCGCGTTCGATACACTCCACAAGTACTGCTGCGATATCACAGCCATCCTTCAATCACCTCTATTTCCCCGTACTTCTGGATTATCCTTTCGGTTTATGTTTTCCGTCTCGTGTGCCAATGTTTTTGGTTCGGACACCAGCGTGCAAACATAATTCTGATCCAGTCCAATTTTGACTGGCGTTAATAGCAGCCATATTTGTTGTAGCATGTTCTGTCAGGTGACTAACCTCCGCCATCTTGAACAAAATTCTGTTCAAGATGGCTACCCTGTACCTGACCCTATTTTTCCCCACGCCCTCTACCGGGGAAAATGGGTCTGGGAACCAGACTAAACTTGCCAGTTAAAATATCCTCCATAGTACATGTGTACTTTCCTTTTATTTACAGTTATGCTCAACGGAAAGTAGACGATGAGATTAAATGATACCTTACTCAATTACTAATTTACATCAGACACTTTATTTCTAAAACTACACTAGTACCTCACAATATTGCTTGCGAGCGGCAAGTTCTCAAAGACAAGAATAACAAATACCAGACCTAAATGATTCCTTAACATAACAGTCGCTTGCCTGCTTCTCTGCCGACATGAGTGCCTTATCTCTTTCCACTGGTTTATTGCCGTAATCTTATACCACGATACTAATTACACAGGGACAAAAGACAACTGTAAGTTGGCTGAAGCATGAAGTAACATATGTGCCTCTCAAAGAGATATATAAAAGGCAAATAATGAAACATCTTCATCATTCATGAATCAAACGTTTTGTCTGAAAAGCTCTTGCAAAGATATCTTGAGACAGACAATAATTAATATATGGTTTCTCTGGTTTGGCGAGTAAATCTTGTAGAGGATTATACAAATCTGTAATTGACCCTCATCAATTTTGAGCCATTGAATAATAGATGGACAAAGTCTCATTTGATTGGATATAATAAACACAAAACGTTAAACATCCCAATCAAATGTACTTGGAAGAGTATGCATGAGAATAGTTGCACCACTGTTTGACTGCTAGAAGAGATACACAGAACAGTGGACACATAGACAGTATTTCACATTAATCATCAGTAGCTTAGGTAATTGTAAAGTTGGCGATATGGTACATAGCTAGAGACCCCCATGCGTGATAACATTGCCAAATTAAGTCAGTTTTATCCAAATGTTTTTGTCCACACTTATCTTCACTCTAGCACAAATTACAGAGTGGCAGTTGATTGTACATTTTCACCACCATGGTTTGGCAAAATCCCATTGTTATCAATCGTAAGTGTGGACCTGTTTTACAAAGAATTAGGGGGGTTAGGTCGAGGCATTTTCATACAAAGAATTAGGGGTAATCTGTTTTAAGGCATTTTAGTGTCAAAGAAAATGAAAATTGGCAAAAGCGAAGTCATGATTTTAAAGATTGAAAAAATCCAATCTACTTGACACCCCGGGGGGGGGGGGGGGGGGGTCACTTCCATTACTTGCCAATATGTATACGTGCCGCCCAATGGGGTGGGTATTTCAGCAACTTGGTCTAAAATGGGGTATCAATTCCACTGTAAACCAAGGTCTAAAATGGGGTTGATTTTTGAGTGCAACACAAGAACAAATTTCAACCGTCTGTTCCGTCTCGCTCGCAGGGCTCTGAGCTGCACTTTATAAGCATCGATATCTTTTTCTGTGGCAGGGGAACCATTAAAGAGACCCCCTGGCTTACGCCAAAGTAAATATCGACTTGGTTGTCAAACACTGTCACTGATTGGTAAGAACTCCATATATTGAAGATTTTTGCCCAATAGAAAATACCCAAACAAAGTGGTTCCTAGTATTGATCATGACAGACAGGTCAACCATGGCCACATGAAGTAGTGTTGCTTTACAGATGAACAGCGGAGGTTTGTTGTGAATTGCAATTTCAAAAAAACCAACTAGTCAGACTGTAACTGCAGATAATTGATAATTTGTAGAAGCTTGACCAAAATCGGTGAGGGTGAAAGACAAAATTTTCTTTCATCAAATTTTTTGGTATTTCCTTTTGGAAATCATGGTTTGGCCAGCAACAACATAGTCCTAAACGCGGTACAGTGGTAGGCTTGCCGGGGCAAATACTTGCTTTTTCCGTTTTGAAAATTTTGGACGCTTTGACTTTTGACCTGGGTCAAAGGTCAGAAAGGTCTAAAATGGGTCCAAAATAACGGGATTTTAGGTCTAAAATTGGCCCTGGGTTTTTATACCTGCGGCCGCACACCCCTACCACTTCTCTGAACAGGTACCCCCCGGGCTTGACACTTACTGAGCAGTGTCTCAACAATGTCGGCCGTCTACCCCGGCGATGACGTTCATTTCAGCAAGAACTACAGTTGTCTTTTTGTCGCTGTGTAATTAGTATCGTGGTATAAGATTACGGCAATAAACCAGTGGAAAGAGATAAGGCACTCATGTCGGCAGAGAAGCAGGCAAGCGACTGTTATGTTAAGGAATCATTTAGGTCTGGTATTTGTTATTCTTGTCTTTGAGAACTTGCCGCTCGCAAGCAATATTGTGAGGTACTAGTGTAGTTTTAGAAATAAAGTGTCTGATGTAAATTAGTAATTGAGTAAGGTATCATTTAATCTCATCGTCTACTTTCCGTTGAGCATAACTGTAACTTATCATATATACATACTCTACGTATTTCTCCAACAGGCGATATCACAGGCTTTCGACTCAATGCAAGCAACCCGTCAAACCGCCACTGATGCAATTAAACAATTCTATTGCAACAGTGACGGTTGGCTTGCATTGAGTCGAAAGCCTGTGGGCAATACAATGAATGTCACATGGTGAGGAGTAAGAGCGATGAGACTCAAGAAAAACAATAAAACTAGATAAAATGTTTTACTTCTTAAATTCTGCCAAAAATGCAAGACTCCAACGTTTGCTGAAACTTTCCACAATGAAACCTTCAACAATATTTTTACAAAATCAGATATAAAACTAAGGGTCATCAAGCAAAATTTGAAACTAAAGAAACAAATTATGTAATGTTTAATATACAGATGTTACAGTGATGCCTGTTTTGGGGGAAAAATTTCAATTTTCAAAGAACTAAGACTGAAAAGTTTTCGTGCTCCAAGACCTGAAAAGGAGCCCCCTCCCCAAGGCAGTAGACTAGAAAAGTATTGGAAAAATTTGAGTCCGAATATCTGTCCTTGAGGTGTATTCTGCCTTATAAAGCCATTAATCTAGAGTCTACAAATACTTTTCAAGACAGGAGTCTTAAAAAGTATTTGCAGGTTTTTCTTTTACAAATTCATGTGCTCATCAATTAAGTGCACAAGTTATTCTCCCAAGTTGTATTTATTTCTATGGTTTGTCTATGGAGCCTGGTAGAAAGAAGATTAAGTCCACTAATCAAATTGTGTTTGAAACTCACCTGTCCCAAAATGAACTTATTGTGCTTTTAACCATCAGTTTGATACATCAATCAGAGGATTATAAAGAACATAAAATCATTAAGTGAAATATTTAAAACATTCTTATCCAGTATGTGATACTAATAAACTGAATAAAAGCTGCCATACCCATTATATCCTTCATGGACAATGGAAATGGTCACTACCTGAGTGAATGGAACATTCTGTTTGCAAGAAGTATGAATTGCAGCGGAATGATAAGTTCTAATATTATGTGTATGCATTAAGGTAATATGCACCACAAAAATGAAGGACTTGAACTTTTGCTCAAACTTTCCTCAAGTAATATTTCAACCATTCTCTTTCAAAATCGTGAATCAAAATTTGGGGTCACCATGCAAATTTTGGCACTAGTGAAACAAATCACCCAAGATTTACCGATATTTAAAATTCAAAATTGCCATATTTCCCTGTGTTAACCATATGGAGAAAAACAAAATTATCGATTTTCAAATCTAGATGGTGAAAAGTTTTCTTACACCAAGAGCTTTAAAATGAGCCCCCATAAGTAGTATCAGGAAAGAATTGTAAAACTTTGAGAATCTGGATACCTGTCCCAGAGGTGCATTCTACCTTAAAAAGCAGTTTGAAATGTCTCCCTGGAATGATCCGTTTTACACAAATGTATAATTTTTGTGCCTTTTTACATCTCAACAGCCTCTGTTGTGTAAATACTTTCCTGGGGCAGAAGAATCTGTTTCAGCTGAAAATGCGGCATCTGCATTAAAGTTATCAACACAGAGGCGTCCTCTTCAAACGAACAGACTTTGGATCGATGCAAACAACAAAACCCAGCACAGTAAGGGCCCTGGGGTAAAACAGACAGCAACATATCCAGTGCTTCGAATGCCACCACCTGTTGTACCTCTGACACCAGTGCGTCAATCAAAGGGTTTATCAAAAAGGCATTCCAAAGCTGCCCTTGGTCAACACAAACAGATCGATGATAGGCGTTTCAGACAAGAGATACCGTCATCACAGTTTCTCAGTACACTGAATGTAGAAAAGACAAAGATGGTGTCTAGAAGTTCCAACCGAGTCCGTCAACAGCTTACGGTAATGAACCCTACCATAGTGTGGATACGGGACCCAGACATAAACCACCTTCAATGCACAGAAGCATGTCCTTGACTCACAACCTTGACAAGTGCGAGACCAGACTTAACAAAAGTGAAGGCATATTTGTCACTTGGGCAAACCGGGAGCAACTGTCTGTCAGTGGATACAGCCTGTCTCGTAGTCTCTCTGTCAACAGAGTTGAAACTGCAAACAGTAAGCCTGAGATGTTACCAGGGAATGCCTCATTGAGACCTAGCTTCCAGAGAAGCCAGTCTGTGAATGCTGTTCGAACTCCAACAGTTTATTCTGTGAATGCAAGAATGTCTTATCCAGGCCGTAGTCTCACAGGAAGTACATCTGTAAAAAGACATAAACAGAAAAAGGAGAGTGGAACGTCGACAGACGTTTGTGAAGAGTTCCACAAGTCTGGAAACTCTGTGAAAGATTTGTCTCAAGAGAAACAAAGTCACAGGTGTTCAAGATTCATTTGTTGGTTGCTCTTCCCTGTGATGGTAACCCTACTGCTTGGAACTCTCAACGCTGCGTACAATGTTGATTTACAAGCAAAACTCCAAGGAAGAACACGGTTTATAGCATCAGAAGCTTTGAATCTGAGTACCACCGGGCTGAAAGAGAATTTTCAGGAAATGGTGTTCGGTCAGCACATTGTTACAGAGGCTTTACCTCAGATCATCACGGACTATATTTCCTCTAATGCTGATCCAAATCCGCTGGTTCTGTCGTTTCATGGCTGGATTGGAACCGGTAAAACTTTTGTCACTGATCTCATTATGGAACAGCTCTTCAAGAAACAAAACCTTGTAAAGTGTACCCACAGGTTTGTTTCCTCCTATGATTTTCCTCTTCAAGACAGACATGATCAGTACAGTGCCAGGCTCATGCAAGTCATCAATTCAACTGCTCTCAACCATTGCAAAGTCATACTTATTATCTTTGACGAAGCTGATGCCATCCCATTAGGTTTAATTCCAACACTGGTGGCGCTGTTCAAGGACACAGCTCAAGGTGCAGGGTTTGGGAAGGGGATCTACATTCTAGAGAGCAACCTCTTTGGGCAAGAGATCAACAGATTCCTGATTCATCATGTACTGCAAGGGAAATCACTTGAGTCTGTGACAGCATCTGAGATAACTGACTTCCTCCACTACACTGCTGTCCGCCAAGTGGATTTCCAGAAGCCTGACATGGAGGGTGATGATGAATTTGACAGTCACAGGGCGCTTCTGGGTCACCAGCAACTAGAGTCTGTCATAGACTATAAGATACCTTTCCTACCTCTCACACGGGATGCTGTAAAGCAATGTGTCCAGCGGGACTTGAAGCAGAAACGCCATGAAGTCACTAGTTCCATTGTGGACCAAATCACTGAGCAGTTACAGTTTTTCCCTTCAAATTTAAGACTGTTCTCCGTCACTGGCTGTAAGAAGGTTTCACCTCATGTTGATCTTGTCGTCGGTTAAATGGGGAAAGCATTATTTATAAATTATATATTAATCCATGTGTGAAAGTTCTGACTTGTTCCACTGATCCCAGTATGATAGGATATAGAAAAATCAGCTGTTACTTACTCCTTGAGAAGTATAATATACAGTACATTACTCATTACTTGTACTGTACGTTCATCAAGGTAGTTTGCACCTTGGAAACAAACGACAAACTTTTGCTCAAAATTTTTTTCAAGTAAACTTTAACCATTCACTTTCACAATCGAGAAGAAAAATCAGGAGTCACCATGCAAATTTTGGTACTAGAAAATTAAATTACCCATTGTCTACCTTTATAGCTTTGTCAATACCAGTGAAATTGTTATGTCATACCCTCAGATGATTACTGCCAATGTATCCGATTATCCAGCATTTCAGCCCAAGATGTTTTCTACATCTACAAATTCACTGGTTTTGCCAAAACTATAAAATAAATAGCGATAATGTACCCCTTCTGGCCCATAATGGACTCAAGCAAACTTTGCACTCCATAATGTACTCAGCTCCGCCTTGTACATTATGTCGTTCAAAGTTTGCTTTCGTTCATTAAGGGCCGGGAGGGGGTATTCAAAATGGCTGCCATCCCTGAGTTATCTCAATGGGGAAAAATAAATTCCTAATTTTCCACAAATGGAAACTTTACTCACAGCGAGAGCTTCAAGATAAACCCCAACAAGTTGTAGGCCAAAACAGAATTGTGAAAGTTTGAAAGTTCAAATATCTGTTTCGGAGGCGCATTCATATTGAAAACTGCCAGTAAGATAGTGAAACTCAAGGCATAGAGACTTTGATGTGCTCACTTTGAAAAAGGAACACTCATCTGTCAGATAACTGATTCATTCCAATTGACCAAAATCCAGCATTGATTGTATATTTTTTGTTAATATATATCTTCTATCAGCATAATTGTATTTATTTCAAGAGACATTTTCAGTTATTATAGCCTTTGAAAGATTCTGAGAATTGATGACGTGCTAATGTTTCTATGGATAATATGAAGAGTGGCTTTACTACACGTCAATGATCTTTGTAAATAATTCATTTACATTTACACACATTTACCTTGAAAAGTTAACTTTTTCTTTTGTCATTTCTTAGTTAGCAGCATCCATTGTGTAACCTAGTGTAGATGCTCTAGATTTCAATATTAATGGGTCTGAAGAGTTGCTCACCTAACCCGTTCACCCCATTCCCAGTCAACAGGTCAACAATCACTGTTGATAACAATGGGTTTGGGTCAAACCATTGTGGTGAAAGGGTCAATGAGACCCGGTGTTTGCTCCAGTGGTGTTATGGCAACAAATTCTGTACTTTCCGTTGATCACAGTTGCCAACCATAAAGTACAATGTATGATCACAGTTGCCAAGCACAATGCAAAACCAATAAGAGGAGTGTGTAAACCTCAGCAATCACTCTACAGGTCTCATGTGAAGGCTGTGTCAGACAAATGGTGTATATAGTTCCATTTCACAATAAATAGGCCGTGTAGAGTCCTCTTGACCATACATGTATGTATGTATTGTTGCTAACTCTTTCAGTTTTGCTTAGACTAGTATTGTATTTCCTCTTTGAACTTAACAGCAACACAAAACATTTTGTGTTTCATCTCAATAAGAAGTTGAACCCAAACGGTGTGTAGATCACAAATATTTCATATCTAAAGATATTTTCATTGATTTGACTGATAAGAATTCCAAGTATTGCCAATGTCATTGCACAGATTACAATATGCCAGTCTTTTCCTCATAGAGATATTTTTCAAGGTAACAGTGAAGATACTGGACCCAGACAGCATCATCAAATTTATCATGTATAACGTACGGGTTGTTTTGATGAGGGACAGAGTGCATAGAACTACAGGATCACACACTCCCAAAGAAAACACTTTCAGTTTGTATCCAAAAGTTTGTTTCCTTTTATCATCACTCAGTGCATTTGACAAGACATATTCTGAAGAACTGGCATGTAAACTTAAAGAATCAAGCGGTTGCTTGCCCTGCTAGACTATTGTGTGTTTTGTTTGTTTTCATAGCATATTTTTCACAAACATACGTAAGCAATTTATGTGTAATCATGTTGAAGATATGACAATGTACCTAGCATGACCATTTGTGCATGTGCTCAATCTCAGAGGGTCAGCTACATGTCACATTCAAGATCCCATCAAAATTGTGAATGTTACAAAACTACAGTCATGTTTGACTGATCAAACACAATACCTTGGTAATAGTCTTCCATAATGGCAAAACTTACGCCAACAAAAAATTTCATTCGTTTAAGTTATGAGGTAAATCATTTTGGTGCTATTTTGGAAATATTGCATGGTATTCAGACAAAGATTGGTTGTAAAAGAACCCTGTGGTTTAGCTACTCTAGTGATCATGTTGTGATATTGTTCTGTACAAGCATACCTCAGTTGAATTGGTTGAAAATGTTGTTCCAATAAAAAGTTCTTTTGATCAGACCATAAGTGTGTTGACCCAAGATTTAACAGAAAACCATAGAGTGTGCTTCATAGTTTACACTGTCCAGGGTACACCAGTACCAAATCAGTGGACAGACCCCGATCCTCACAACCTGGGATTAGAGGCAGCAGTCATGCACGGTTTGGTTATAGCTTGCTGATAGTTCCATGTGGCTAATGCATTAATCTGGATTGGCAATCTTTTATGAGTATTGAGTGTCATTATTTTTACTTTCTTGCTTTCTTCCCAGAGCATGTTCAAATGCATGTGACAGATTAGCATCTGACACAAATTCAATTGCCAACACTAGAATTGCATTTTACGCTGTCACAAAAATTTTGATTATAAACCCCATTACAGCTATTTCAAGATCTACATGTACCAGTAGTAGGCCACGGAAGAAATTACACTAAACAAAATTACGGAAAAAGTTATGTTGTACAACAAGCAAATATACTCTCATATCATGAATACTCAATAAAATGATCCGTCACTTTTATTGTCATATTTAAAAACATTTTCCAAATATTGCACCAATTATAAGATTTTACATACACATAAAATCTTTCAGTAAAAAATAATCAACTGTCTGAAAACATTCCCCTTTCCTGATATACAGGAATGTCTTCAAAATGCAATCAAGACAGCAAGCGTCACAATGCAAAATTACAGCAAATCGTGGTCGAGACACTGTACAACCTTGGTACCATATATCTCTCAAGCAGTTCAGAGTTCTCAGCTGCTGAGATAGAGCAGTAAACTGAGTCCATTCCATGTCTATCTGTTTGTTTGTTTGTTATTAGAAACTAAAAAACTTCAAGAACACAACTTCATACCTCACACATGATCTCATTTCCTGAACAACACTACAGATCATGCCACAAAGGTACACATTCAATTTGCTTCAAGTTCAAGTGTGAGGTATCAGCGTACCTTAGGAACACTGGGCCACATTTCTCCTACAGTAGTAATCAATGCTTTTCTTAGGGTGCCTTGCATGATGAAGTAGTGTAAACATAACCCCTAAGATACTGTTAAATCGTAATAAAGCTTAGCCTGGGCCCAGGATTTGTTAGATTTCCAGGAGTTGCCACTAATGTATAGTATTGATATGTGGTAAATACACAATGGTCCATTGGTAAATATGAAGGTATCATACAACAAATCTTATCAGACACATTTCACAGGCCATGTCTGGGTTGAAACAATCCACTGTTGATACAATAACTTAAATACATGCAGCTGCGGTAAGTTTACATTTCAGTTTGATGATTTATAACCTGAGAAATATCACTATAATTAGTGTAATTGACTTTGACTGTGTCACTGTTAAAATACATCTGCATTTACAACAAAAAAACTTAATTATCCATAAGCAAATATTTAAATATCAAAAAGCATACACAAACCATAGACAAGATGAACATGTAAGCTTTCAAAAATTTCAAACATGTTGTTTCAGGTGAGAAGCATTGTGCCTCTTCAAATCAGGTCACCCATACTTTTTTAAAAGTTGGTATTAGTTTAACATTTTCCACATACACAAAATGATCAATTGGGATCTAAAATAAAACTGATAAATCCCATATTGTAGACTTGGTTCAAGTCAGTGATTTTGTAAAGTCAAGTCATTTCAGCAGGTTATAATGCATTGATGACACTTTTTGTGTGAAACGCTTTGAGTAAGATGATCGCAGTATGATCAGATCTTGTAGTACATTTGTGCATGCGTTGAGTGAATGCAATCTGCAGCAAGTTTCTCCTGGAACATGAATCCAGCGACAGCTTAAGTATGTTGCAGTCAGAAAGAAACAGTCACGATTTCTCTACTACATCGCGTTCACCAAATTATTTCTTTATTCTCAGACTTGGACCAAGTCTACACTTAATTGAAAATGCCATCAAAGTTTGGCAAACTTTTAATCTGTGCAGAACAGTTTGGATTTCTTGTAAGTTTGGGCGATAGAGTCAAATTTTGATAAAAAGCTGATTTCAAAAAGCTATGAAGACGATCACTATGGGAATTTTAATTTCATACTATTTTTTTTCTGTTTTTAAGACAGATATCCTCATCATATGGCTCATAAGAAAACACTCTGGTGTTTCCTTTTCGGAGAGTTTATCAGATTGAAATAACACTGATATGACCTGGGACTGACGGTTTAGTGGGTTTTTTTGAAAAACAAACGCAAGCAGGAAATACCTGAGTTCCAGATTTGCCGCCTTTCATTTTGGGGAGGGAAAATATGGCAACAACTGGACCAAACGTCATGATGAACACATACCGGTAAACTAGGTTCTTATCAAGGTTATTAACCCTTTGAGTGCTGTACATTTTGCCATCAAAATTTTAGTGCAAAATTTTTGCCATTTTTTATAAAAACTTTTTGTAAATGTTTCAACAATTTTGGACAAAACAGACTTCACTTGTCATTGGCTACAATTTTTGATAACAATTTTGGAAAAATCTGGAAAAAAAATTGTTGGGTTAAAAAAATTGACTTTGGCACTTAAAGGGTTAACAAAAGGATTAGGACACTGTAGGAAAGCTACTTTTAGTTTGCTACCTCTGCCAGGTTCACTGTTATGAACCCAGTCAGGCCTAAACCCTTGTATGGGGAGATTACTCTGGTAAGTTACCAGAAAGTCAGGCCCAAAAGAGCTAATGTATAGCAGAGAGATTATTGTCATTAGACTCCAGTTTTGATGGATTGTGCAAATTTCATAATATAACGTTATGGTCATTTTGATGAATTTGGACATTAGAAGTTGTTTTGGTTTACATTTGAACCATATTACAATCATTGATGCACAGACACTAATCTGCTTCACCATCTATGATTGACGGTAATTTGTGTTCTTATTTTTCTTTTCTACCAAAATTTAAACATAAAAGAAATTTGCATCTCCACACATTTTTCTTTGGCAATGGGATAATTTTATACCACGATTGCCCAATTTGCCATCAATCTCTCTTGTATTTTCTCCTGTATGTCTGTTCCATTGCCACCAATTTCTTGTAAAGTTGCATTGGGACGTCCTTCTCATAAGTCAGCTGAAATATCATGAAAAGAAAAGAAAACACAGGACAGGAGTAAACATTTAGTTGTCACTTATAGGGCATAGATCAAACAATAAAGCTGGTTGCAAATAAAACTAGACGTTTGAAAATCTAAAACTTGTCTGCAAATTTTGAATACATTTTAGAAACTGTGCCTGCAAAAACAACAAAAATGCACCTTAATGGACAACCGTTAATGTTGATATACACACTAGAAAAGGCATATTAATGGCTAAGACTACAACCTGCATGCAACAACAGCCATGCATGCAACACTAAAAAATACCGCAATTATACGGTGTCGCTCAAATTTGATCAGAACTGGTATATACCTGTATGGGTACCAAAGATCAACAATAAATGTTGTTTCTATCTGTTCAGTGGAGGAAAATTCTACATTGATATTATGACAATGATTTCTGCACAGTACAACCAGAAAAACAACAAGAAATATTTAAACCAGAAAAACAAGAATGACAAATTTTTAAAGTAAATAAGGTCTGAAACTTTAGGTACTGGAGGTCAACTTCAGCAACATGCATAGCAGAAACAGCCCCTGTCTTTAAATAGGTCCGTGTAAGTTGTTGAGTTAGTAACAGTAGACAGTCTACCCCCCTCTACTGTCTATGGTTTCAGCAGGTCTGTTAATATGTAACAGTTCATAAACGATGACAGGACATGACTAAAGGTCAGTGGAGTTGGCCTGTTTCTTACTGGCATGCCATTACTCCTGCACATTTGCAGGATTTCCCTTTTTCTTACCTCATTTGCACATTTTTGACACTAACGTGTTCATTTTAACAACGTCACATCTCAACCCCTGCATCTACCTGTACACCAAATACTGAGATGGTAGCTTTGGCGGTATGGGAGCCTTTGTGTATGACGGACATACATCCGCACATACATACCCACATACATACATACAGACGCCACCGACTCATCATATAAGCTCTTTTTGGTATTTATATACAAAACCAAATATGAGCTAAAAATGTCACAAAATTCCTGGCAGCAGTGCCCAATGTTGTACACAGGCAGCTTGGGGTACAGTTATATGTACCAAATGATTTTGGTAATATCTAAGTTCTGGGTTAAAACGATTTGTATAGTTTTCTTAAAATTGAAACACATTTGAAAAACATTCTACAAATAGCTTCACTGGGGATGAAAATAGGTGACAGAATCAGAATAAGAGTCTCAGAATACTTCTTAAAGACATTTAATTTTATTGTCACTATTTTGGACATAAACTCACAATGGCAAGAGTTAGATTGTTAGACATTTTGGTAATGCGCAGACTAACTTCAATTTTGCTGAGGTCAAAACTTGCTGTCACATTGACAATGAGTTTCCTATCTTTTTGCATGGTTATTAACATATGAATAGATTGCTCTAAAAGCAGAGGGGTGGCCCACCTCTGAAAATCCCTTGTAGAAAGCCTGTTTGAATCATAATGTAGTTATCAATCCAGGTATTATTACAATATCCTATTTTCCACTTATTTAACTTGTCACAATGAATAACTCTTTGTCAGTTTCCCACTCCGTGGCTGTTAACAGAAATTCATTTCTATCTTTCTTCATAATTCACTTTACAGCCAATTAACTTTTTTATGGACAAGAAAAAACTAATCAAAAATCTGGACTTTTGTTAAGGTATTTAAGACCAACCTTTTCTTGTCGTAGGAACCTGTTTCCAAGGACTGTTGCACTGCTGTGGTACTTTTTATCTACGTCTATTTTTGATGGGTCTTTGTTGAAGAACCAGAACTGTAAGAGCAATAAAATGGTGTAAAGGTATCTGCATATTGATATCTACAGTGTACTTAATTATCTAAGGCAAAATTTATTTGGTGCCTGATATTTTTTGAAATATTTAGGAGTCAACTCAGTTGTTTGTCTGTAATCACAATATTGTTGTACGTATGCATTCAAAGAAAATTGAAAGATACCACATTGTTGGGATGACATTGACACTGAATGCAGCTTGGTTCAAAACAACTCACTATGGAGATGTTAAATATCTATATTTGCCAAGCCTGACCTGCTGTCAAATAGAATGAATGTTGCCTCATCCACACAAATGCGACAGCAAAAAAGGGTGGACACTAACATCATGATGCAGAGGCAATTGGCCAGGTCACTATGGACAGACACCGCTACTTACCAAACACTCAGCACCATTGTATGGACTCAGTGTCATGGTTGGTGATACAATACGAAACTGAAAAAAAGAAAAACATTGAATAGAAATGTATTAATGCATCAATCATTCAGTCAATTTTGTACAGCTTTATTCAGTATGTCTACGACATCTGTGTTTCCTCTGGCTTCTGAAATTTTTTAGTAAATTTACGAATTGGGTTTTGAAACTTTTCGTAAATTTTGAAATTCATAAGTAAACTTAACCGTTCCAATACGGAATATCATTCAATCAAATTCAAATTAAGTGCAACATGTGCTTAGACAGAACTATTTTGAGGTTTGGGGGCCTTCAGCTCTCAATCAACTAGCTGCTTCCTTGCATTCGTATATTTACCAATCAACAATGGAAAAAAATTAGTAAATCATCTAAAAAATTAGTAATTTTACGAATTTGAGAGTGGCAGAGGAAACACAGGACATATACTGTCAGGGTACTGAATTTTCTCATGTCACCTGCACATTGTTGTTCTCTTCTACATTGCTGGCAAATTTTTTCCAAATCAAGGTAGAATGCACCTCGGGGATAGATACCTGTATTTGGACTCGCAAACTTTCATAATGATGTGTCAGTCTAACACTTTTTGGGGCTGATTTTGAAACTCACAAAGTAAACAAAGTTTTCATCAGTTTATTTTCTTGAATATACAGTAGAAATTTTATTTTTCCCTTTGGAGTCAACACAGGGTGGCAGCCATTTTAAATTGAAAACATTATTTTCGTTGAAAGAAAAAGTCTTGTGTGCCCAACCATGACTCCTAGCAAACTTACCAAAATCAATATCGGTATGAACAAAGACCAGAACCAGCTTGGCATGATGTTGTTTGTCATGTTGGTCATGACAAGTCCCGGATTGGTCACATGATTGTAGATTCCTTTGGAATTGAGTTCTTGGTTGATGGCGATGCTCAGTAGATCCACTGCGTATTTAGATGAGGCGTAAGGCTCATACCTGAAGGAGTAAATTTCATGTGACAGTCTGTGAGTCAATCTGTGTTTTGACATCAGATCTGATGTTAAACAGAAAAACAACTACTGTGCAATGTGGGTTTGGGGAGCAGTCAGACAGTTTTCAGGTTAGGGTAGCATGCATCTCATTAACCACTAATGTAAACTATGGCTCAAACTTTTCTTAACCATTCTCTTGGATGATCAAGAATACAAATCAGGTATATTGAGCAAGTTTTGACTTTTTGAAATTATACTTTCTGGCAAAAAAAGTCATAATTTCAATTATCACAAAAAACATATGAGTCAACATGAAGGCTGTTCCAGGAGGCCATACTCCTCCCCCCTGATTTTCTAATAAAACCTAGCTATGTTTTTCAGTAATTTCATAGCTGTTAGGTAGATTTGAAAGGTCATTTTTTACAATTCCACATCTTCAGTTACAATCATATCTTCCTACCAAGTATCACAGGTGCATGCTGCCCTTTTCAAATCTCTACCGTTGACAGACACTAAACAAACACAAAATCTAATAACTCTCTCTACTATCTCTCTACTATGCAAATATGCTCCCTAGCCATATTACATATATGGCATGGGAGCATAACAAGACAGTGAAAATTTAATTAACTTCATACAAGCTTCGAATAAGTACAGACAAGGAGAAGATCACAAAGCAGTGATCACCAAGAGTAGAAAATACTGAGTTGTAAAAAAAAAATCAGTGGCTTACCCATTCTCGTGTTGTATATCATCTAAACTAAATGCAGCTTTCTTTGCATTGCTGGAAGACGTCCACACAACTGTTGCTGGCCTGGACTGTTTACTGAGTAAGTCTTCAAGTTCCTTCAACTGTAGACAAACAGCACAGCATACAGGTTCAACCTTTCAATGGAGCTGATCACAAATGATGTCATTTTTTCTCTCATTAATATGCATAAATAAACATTTTCCGCGTAAATGACGAAAATAAAACCTGCTAGTGTTACAATGGCGACTAAAAGTCACACTTATTCTTATGACTTTATGACTCAGATTACAAGCTGCAACAACAAAATTTGTCCAAATTTTGGGCAGTGTTGTTCGATATCAAGCACATGCAGCTATATTTAGTAACAAGCCTGAAATCGCAATCAATGCTATTATATACTTTGACGTGAGATGACGAAGTTCAATGAGGCTGTTGTAAAGACGTCACATTTCATTATCAATATGTAAAAGTTCATATCTGTCTGAAATTTTGATGACAATTAATTCATGCAGTAAAAACGGTGAAGTTAGCACTTTGTTGCTACCAATTTGACCAAGACTAGAAGATTCAAATTTAAAAGGATCTGACAAAAAAGGCTGCAGAACTGAAAAACACAGGTATGAAAGGGAAAAAATTTGTTCCCAATTTCTATCTGAAACAGGAAATGAGGCGTGTGCGAAGCTGCATTGATGAAGGCTTGCCCTGAACATGGTAACTGTATAAAAGAGTCGGGAATGAATTCAAGCACAACCAATCAACACTGACTGTTATCTGATTCAACACTAACTGACACTTTGCATCATGTCATTCAATGTACAAATTCACAAGGTCAAAACTATAGAAGGTCACAAGGTCAAAACTCGAGCAACCAAGCACCACTATTGAAAGTACTCATGTAGTTGATTGTCTTGTAAGTGTCCACATCAGTACATCACCTCTGCTTAATAAAGGCGGACCATCATTAACAACATTGCCCTCTAGTCTGATCCAATCCTGTCGATCCACTTGTGTTCTTGGACATACCACATACTGGTACCCACAATGCAGTTGTGGGTTGAAACGGTAAGTCTGGAGGAGGAAAGGATGAACCAGTACTCACCAGTATGAAGTGACCGAACACATTGGTGGTAAAGACTGCCCTGAGACCATCTTTCGTAGTACTGTCCTGCTGCATTAAGAGACCCTCACCAGTGGAAATCATATGAACAACTTTCCTACATTGAATGAAGAAACAAAAATCGCTCAAATCATTTTGTACTTATCCAGCCCTCTCACTGTGGGATTGTGAGGAATTCCATGTCAAGCATATACAAGGAAAAGAATAATGTGGTGTGTAAAAGATTGGTAAAAATCTCATGTGGTGGTGTGCCACATTGGCCTATGGGGCACAGTGATGTATTTTGGTATATTTTGACTTGCCTTTGTTCAGCCAATGATTTGAGCTTGACTGTTGCTATGGCATGCCAGTCACGACGCCAGTCACAGCATCAGTGTTCAAATTGACTTAGGATGCTGTGCAGCTTATCAACACTATACAAGTTTCAGTTTCAAGTTGTCAATGAGCTACATAGTGCTGGTAATGTCAACACTGGCATTATTGATCAGTACATGTACCAGAGCAGACACGATAATTACTGGTCTGTGTGGTTGCAGCAGAATGCTGATTTGGTTAGAGCAAAAAATCACAATTCAAATAGGTCCTAAAAAGTATGACAACACACATCTATGGATATTATAACAGGCAATCAATGCATTTCGTGAAAGCTAGTGACTGCTTGCGCATGCTCTCTCTCTCTCTCTCTCTCTCTCTCTCTCTCTCACACACATATATATCCCACAACACCCTCTAAACATTACCGACACAAAAACTGCCACTTACGTGGAAAATAGACCCCTGAAAAAATTGCCCCAATCAACTGATGGATTTGGCATAATCCCTGCATTGAAGTAGAGGTAATCAATATGACTATATCTGAAAGGAAAGAACACGAGAGTATAAAAGAAACACACAACCACCACTATTTACACATTGTTGTTTTTTGTTGTTGTTTACAATATTTTTAGGAACATTTCACTGTGTTTTGCAGACACTAGTAGTACTAGTAGTACTCACATGATGAACTGGTTAAAATAAATTTTCTTTTGCACTTAAAGGCATGGTTCAGACGTCAGATTGTCTCGCCAGGAAATTTATTCACTAGATTACAATTTAAATGGAAAACAAAAGGCTATGACACCTTCATAATCCTCTTACAGACTAGAACAAACTCGATCCCTGGGATCAATTCCCCTATCTTTAAGGTCAGTGTCAGGCATCAGATTGTCTTGCCAGGCAATTTACTAAATAGATTACAATTTCAAAAAAAAAAAGGTTATGACACCTCCATAATCCTCTTACAGACTAGAACAAACTGATACTTAAGAGCAAGTCCCTACCTTTTCTTTTGAAAATCACATTTACCTTTGATTATATTAGTATACATGCATACATACATTTACAAGATTATACTATCAGTCCTTTTAAAGTTGTAATGTTGGCAGTAATAAATTGAAGACTTACGTACCTTTCTTTGAGTTCATCTGCAGCACTGTAAACTGACTGTACATCACTGACATCAATTTTCAAAGTATCTACATGAGATCCCGGGTGGGAGAGTTGTAATGCTTTCTTGGCGGCATCAGCCTTGGTCATGTTACGACAAGCAAGGCAGACCCTCACAGTCTGGTCAGCTGTCAGGAGCCTCTCAGCCAATGCTAGACCAATACCACTGTCAAAAACAGAGATGAAATATTAGCCTTTCTTTGCATAGACTATATGTGGGTTGGCCCTATGAGTATGGTGAGAGTGTACAGCTTTGGCTATGCTGCCTGTGGGAAGCAGCATTTGCCAAAGCCAGATACTCTCGTCATACTCGTACGGCTATATATGGAGCTACATTTTTTTTTCCTGAATGTGGCAGTCGCAATCCCTGGTTCTTGCATTAGTAGTAATAGTACTTGTTAAAGGCGGAGCCTCCCTTTAAAAGAACGCCAAGTTATGGCGGCGTTTACTGTATAAGTGGACACCAAACAGGCAACACGCAGGCACACACTCCAGAAAATGCAACTTTTTAGTTTTCCCCGGCCGCAAAAACACAGACAGACTGCCAAGAGGTCAGCGCGAAGTTGCTGCCAATCGTGCTCTGTGGTTATATTCAAAGTCTAACGCGACTGGAAGACAATTTTTTAGGAAATTCAAGCGTTTGTGGTGGGGAATCAATGACCGTTGGCGATTTGAACCTACCGTCAATCAAAACCTTGCATAAACTCTGTTTGCAGGATTAGCAAAATGTGACAAAAGGTTGAGATCAGTTTGTGTAATTAATGTTATAGAAATCAAACATCGTACTGGCCAAGTGTTTGACTGGGAGGAGAACTCCACTAATGCGAGAACCTGGGATTGAAAAGTGCGGCTTTAACATCGACTATTAACATCTTGTTTTTCCCGTGGAGCTAGAAAAATGTTTTTCCTATCTTCTCCTATGGAAATTGAGTCAAGTTGATCAATAGACTACTAGTATTGATTTAGAGATAAAGCAAATGAAAATCCTGTCAAATTAAGCTCAAACTAGAGGGTTTTTGAAATACAGTCCTGTGTACACATTCTTGTTCTCCAACCCTGTGTAAAAATAGGGAACAGACAGACTGGTATTTTGCAACATGGATGTACAAGCTTACCACCATGATTGCAACAATATCACATTATTGACTAGCCATGAGGGCGACAGCAATTACATCTGTACTCCGAGGGACTGTGAGTCATCCCCCAAAACAGACTGTTTCCCGAGGCCGAAGGCTGAGGGAAACAGTCTGTTTTTGGGGGTGACTCACAGGCCCGAGGGGTTAAAGACGTGTGCTGTTGCTCTCATGGCCAGTCAATATGTGTTTTATAACACACCTCATAAGAAAGTACCATACACAAAGCTTGTCGCATGTAATATGTGGAGTGGTTCGGCAAGAATTTTTTTTTTTCCGACCGAGTCACAATACCTCTGCAGAACGTTCAATGCACCTTTAATTATCATGTTCGTCTGTTTCGAGTCCTTGTTGGCAAGCAGAGCACTCAGTTCTTCTTCAGATAGTAGGATAAACCGCAAAATTTCTCGACTATCGTTTTGCTCAGCCGCAGACGACATGTTTGTTTACATTCCAGTTGACACATGCTCGCCAGTGTTGTTTTAGACGTCAGCGGGCGGCATCAGTTCCGACAAATGATGCCTGATGATGCCGATTACGTGGATCAGCATAAAAAGAACGCATCCCACGTGACTATCAATTGACGAATTAGAATATAGACTGCGGATGAGGTGTGTTATAATCATCACTATATGCAATGCCTTCCAGCTGTCCACATCCCATTTACTGTGTTCCTGTGGGGTCATGGAGGTAGCATGGCACACAGCAGATTACATGCATTAATTGCTGAGATTAACAGCTGAGCCGCACAAAAGACAACCGTAACTCTGTAAAAAGTCATTCACGGTCTCAAGCACAACCATTCGACTCAATGAAAGCAAACCATAGTTGCATCAGTGACGTTTTGCTTGCATTCAGTAGAATGACTGTGGTCTCGAGGGTTCCCTAGTCAACTTTTTAAATGTTAACAGGTGAAGCTAAAATTTCTGCCCAGAGAAAAATCAAGCCGTGTTTTGTTCAGGGCTGTGTGTTACCGGCGTTATACGGCCTTCCACCGTGGTGGGTATCTCTGCATGGCAGGGCTGTCAACGTGTTACCGGCGTTATACGGCCTCAGTGGTGGGAGGCCGTATAACGCCGGTAACACACAGCCCTGCCACGCAGAGCTGGGTCTGACCATGGAGCTAGTACTGTCCGAACGTCCGTAGATACAAGGAACACTGCAAAGCAGCATATGCATGTTCAAAGGTCATCGGTTCAAGCTCAGACTGGTGGCAGGGCCAGTACTCAGGAGGGTGGTGTTGTACGTTCGAGGTTCATGGTCGGCTCTGTACAATAATGCATCGGGTCACATCTACGCACGAGAAAATTTCTAACATTCTCATTTGAGTTTGTGTCAGTTCTCGTGATTTAAACTCATTACGACTGCACTTACGCATTTCCTCCTGTAATGACAGCAACTTTACAGTCCGTTGACGGGCAGCTATCCGACATCTTTCGAACTTTGCGACATCACCTGATATTGGTTTCCCAAATCTGCCGCTAGCGGCGTGCTGCAAGTCGATCTCCGTTTCTCGTCGCCCGTATGTACGGCGCTTATCTGACAAAACGTGCTTATCTGACAAAAATAACTAATTACTGCTTGTAGCCTTACTCATTTGTGGAAAGTAATCCCTCACACAATACTTCGTCTGTTAAAATACACGAATGAAATTTTAATTACAGAAGCCTAAAATCACAAACATCACAGAATAGCCATAAAATAGTTAAAAAATACAGTAAATTTTATTGATTGCATAAAATCGCCGTGCACCTCAATCAATCACGCGATCAACACATAGAGGCTGTCTTAAGGGGTAGAGGAGAGGGCACGAGGTCACATGAGGTCTCGATCGTGCGCTCTCACGGTGGCCTGAGTATCAAAATCACCACATCACAATGCGGCAATGGCAAGCAGAGTACTTTTGTTTACGTCTTTTGTTTTTGTTTTTCATCACCTTCCTCGATCGCTAATTTTGCCATTAAAGTACATAAATTATATTCAATAATTTATTACATGCAAGTGGATGATAAGAAAAGCACCAACATGTTGCAACACGGAGTTATCTCCATGGGCTCGTACAGTACTTTGTAGTGGGCAGTGAGCGAGCGCGAGCCCGGCCGATGGAAGAACAAACACAATAAAAAAACTATATGTCAACAATTTAAGAGTAGTTTACAGAAACAAAATCCTTCGTCTAGAAGAATTCGATTGGCACACTCCGTGTACACAACATCGTACGAAGCGACGACATGTACCGCGCGCATGAAGTGCGCTGGCTAAAGTGACTCCCCAGGGTATTGCTAAAAAGAGTTTTGTCAGATAAACGCCGTACACGCGTCGGCCCAGTTGACCTAGTTAGTTGAGTAGTTGATCGACAATGGACTCAAAGAAGAACAACTGTTGTTGATACACCTACTGCTTCTATCGGTGCCATGAAAAAATAACCCACACTGCTTTAGAATTCATTGCCTATCTTCAAATCTGTGTGAAGTATCCAAACTTTAAACCTGGTTTGTTTTGACCGGACTCTTTGAGGTAACACATTATAAACAAACAACCATCATTTCCGAGAATTAGAAGTGAGCGTGGCCCACGTACAGTGCCTTGATGCGAAAATGCAATGGTCAAAAATGCTGTCATAATATCTTGCAACGTGATTTTGAAAAATATGTAAGTAGTCCTACTGTTTACACCTTCGATTTTCCTCTCTTGCGGCAGCGCCGCTATGAGATGGATGTTTGACACAGGGTGTTTCCCGGAAGGGATATCTGTTGCACGATCAGAACAGTACATATACTATTACTAAGATACAACCACTTTGTCACTTTCAATCTTGACGGTGTAGCAAGCTAGCACAGTACGCTTACCCATTTCGCGTATTCGGATACCTTGTACCACCCCACTTATATAACTACTTGAGATTGCATCATTGATTTTGTCAGTTTTTGTTAGCTCATATTTGGTATGTATATAAATCCAAAAAAGGAGCTTATATGGCATCTGTATGTCTGCATGTATGTGCGGATGTATGTCCGATACACGCAAAAGTTCCCAAACCGCAGCGCCCTCCATTACAGTATTTGGTGTACAGGTAGACCCAGGGTTTGAGATGTGATGTTGTTCAAATGAATATGTCAGTGTCAAAAATATGCAAATGAGGTAAGAAAAAGTGGAAATCCTGCAAATGTGCGGGAGTGGTGGCATTAACTGAAACAGCCCACACATCTGTGTTGGAGATTCTGTAATCTCTAACCTATTTGTATGCAGTGTACCTACTATGCATAGGAGTGGTTGCAGTGACTGAAAGAGGCTACTCCACTGACCTTGAGTCATTTCCTGTCATTATTCATGAACTGATACATATTGGCAGACCTGCTGAAACCATGAAGGACTGCGTTGAAACATTCTTCTGCTAAGCCTGTTCCTAAAGTTGACCTCCAGTACCTAAAGTTTCAGACCTTATTTACTTTTGTCATTCTTGTTTTCCTGGTTTAAATATTTCTTGATGGACCAATTCAAAGCAAATATGAGCACACTGTCCTTGAAGGTATTTTTGTTGTTTTGTTTGTTTATTTCTTGGACCTTGTGATTTACTTGCCTTGAATGAGAACGATTGCTGGAATCATGGAGCTAGAAATGGAATTGATTTGATGTCATATTACGTTTGTTGTCAGATGGTATAGGGAACTCATATTAAAGAGCTTGAATGGGTCAAGAACATTCAATAGTTTCTCACTATTAATAAGAAAATACTTATGAGCATACAGTGTTATTGTTACCATTCCATGATACACTTCTTCAAGTTATTGGGTAATTTCCCTGTTCTGTATGGGCAGGATAACATAATTCACCATTACTATTTTGGATTTCTCTCATTTGACTTTCACTTTGAATTTCACGCAGTTGAGAACAGCCACTTGGTCAGGATGAGTCGATCACACGTCAGAGGGCGCGCACCGATAACACGGTCACGAGCAAAGAAGGCTGGGATTGATATGGAAGATATTGGCAAGGAGAATCAAACATCAGCCAGCTACTCTTCAAACCAATCCCAGAGGTCACCATCAAAACACGGTAATTTTTTATTACTACTACTTAAAGAAGCACTGCCACATACAGGAATATGGCTGAGACATATATGTAAAAAAGTTATATAGCCTCAATGACACGTAACCCAAATGTTGTTGTAGCGTGAACAGGAAGAAAACAGGATGACTCTTTATCGAGGGTATCTCAGTACCTGAATGCTTTATGAGTGACATTTACATTGACATAGGGGAAAAATTATCATACAAATCCTTCATTAAGTAAGGCCAAAGTAATTAAATTCTTTGTTTTGCGTCCCAACCCGCTTAGGTTTTTAAGGTTTTCATAAAAAAAACACACAGTGTATTTGAATAGGAAATTTTAGGACATGGCCGCTTAGCTTTTCTGAACTAAAATTTTGTTACAATTTTTTATTTGCTGCAATCAAATTACATTGTGTTAATTTTCTTGTGTGTGTTTTTCAGCCGCTTAGACGCGTACCTTTTCCCATTTAGAGTGGACGCAAAACAAAGAATTTACTTACTTTGGTAATTCATGTTAAACACAAAAATGTCAGTCTCTTGCACAGTACACCTACAAATGTACCATAGCTGTTTTCCATTCACTGTCTGATACTAACACAGAATAATTTCAATTGTACTCCCTTGTCAAGTTTACCTCTTCCTAAAATAAGACATGCTAATACATCTTGTAAGATATATACTCATGTCAGTGTTTGCAAAACTTTGCTAACTTGG
This sequence comes from Ptychodera flava, assembly GCF_041260155.1. NCBI lineage: Eukaryota > Metazoa > Hemichordata > Enteropneusta > Ptychoderidae > Ptychodera > Ptychodera flava. The sequence goes on from NW_027248372.1 coordinate 413,772, forward strand.
TTTGCTCTAAGCATAGCTAGTGGAATCCTTTCTGTACCACTGGTTTCTTCTGAGAGATTTGTTCATATCAGTATCATGTGTGAATATTGACGCCTTAGTGAGCTCCACTTTTCAAATGTGTAGCCATACCAGTCACTTTCGTGTAGCAGTCTTGTCTCTCTTTAAAGGGCCAGTAATGCTAACTTTTGATAATTTTTTCACCATTTTTGTTTTGAATGTCAACCACAATGCTTTGTTCTACTCCTCAAGGCATGTCGATATACACAGTTTTCAGCTTGTCAACTCAGCTTGTACGTGTGTAAATGCATTGTTATTGTTGGCAAGTAAATTCTGGTCAAGACTAGAATTAAAACAAACAGTAAAAATACATTTTACACATATACCGGTAGACACTAAGTTTACAAGCCAAATAGTGGGTGTTTCAACATTCTTTTGGGAGTAGAATAAGAAGTTTCAGTTGACAAACAAAATAAAAAGTACTGAAAAAATCATCAAAAGTTAGTATCACTTGCCCTATAAAGTAGTTCTCATATATTTCTCTTGCATCACAGAAAGCACACTGAGAGGAGGAAATTCGCCTGATAAGCTGAACACATCTGTGATTAGTGACATTGACATTGAGAGCTTCAGCCCAAGAAGGCAATCAGATGACTCTTCAGTTAGTGACATCCATGGCAGTCCAGTCAGAAGAAAGAAGAGAGAAAGGTCAACAAGTAGCGGTACGCAAGAAGTTGATGGCAGTCCTAGACTCTCGCCTGTAGATGTTAAGAAAAGTAAATTACATGAGAGAAGTCCGACATCAGAAATCAAGGAACCAAGGAAGACAGAAGATCAGAAAACAAGGAAGACTGTTTCTGGTTCTCATCACCATGGCAACAAGTACTTTGGGTTAATTTGTGCATCCTGTGCAGTGGCCTTCATTTTGATAATTGCGATCATCTTTGAGCACGTCGGAGGGGGTCCCTTGAAGGAGAAGACATCAGAAGAGGTAACAAACATGGCGACAGATTTCACGAACAGTTTTCACCAGCTGAGGAAATCCTTCCCTGGACTGAGTAAGAGATTTTGGAAAATCTGTGCGGCTCCCATACTCTCGGTGATACAAAGTCAAGCGCCACTCCAACCAGCCGTAATTCTCATCGCCATACCGCCGGAACGGTACAGGCAAGGGGAGGAGATAGCCCTTCAGCTCAGCAAGATATACCCAGGCAAGGCAGAGCCTGTCTACATCAACAGTACTCACTACAACTCAACAGATCCTGATGATGCCAAACTGGACATCGACACCATGTTAAATGACGGCTTCGGGAAGGGCAGTAAAGCAGCAGTTTTGTACAGATTGGAGGAGATGCCCCCACCCGCCATGTTGATTTTCTACAAATACTGCGATAACGAAAATGCTCCGTACAAAGATGCCGTGATAATCTTCACTGTCAACCTGCCTGAGCCAATTAGCGAAGATCTCAACAATCAGGAACAGGAAGAGGCTGTCCAGGAGTTCTTGAAGTCAAAGTGGGAGGGTCGTGCAGACCTGGACATAGATAAGATAGGTGCCCTTTTCAGCAGAATTGCAAATTCAGTCGCCATATTGAACACAGAATATAACCCAAATCCAATGATTTGAAATAATTATTATATAAATGCTGAAAAAATACAACTTACTCTTGGAAAAATGCAACTTGTGAAGTTAAGTTTCTCCTCTAATAATTTATTTTCATATGCAAATGCGCAAATGTCTAACATGATGTACAGTCTGTTCCTATAGTGCCAAGTATCTGTTACACTACCATAGACAATAAAATCTATAACACTACCTTCTATGCTAGCTTATCAGTCAGAGTATGTGTATTTACGGAATGTAGGGTTTTGTTTGTCAGAAGTGTGTGACCATTGTCAAGTTCGACAGCTTTATGTCACAGTATTTGACTGATTGATATCACACTAGAACTTGTGATAAACCGGCACTTTCAGAATGTAATACAAAATTTCTACAGATTTGAAATGGTTGAGTATCCTCAACAATGCTTTGTGTTCACAAATATAGTACTTCACTGTCATGTGATTGACAACTCAAGAATAGTACAGTGACTTGAATAAACAGTACAGTTTCTGGAAAGTCATTGCCAAAGAAGTCAGTTAGCAAAACTTTCATATTTTAGAGCTTGTGCATTGGGATTTACCAAGGTAGACTTGCCATTGTGATGCCTTCACGCGCACTTGACCACGCAAGTTACTGAGTATGAGGTAGAATCGGACAACTTTCAGTTTTGGTTTCAGTGAAATGTACTAAATGTCGGCCACTTGTAAATCATATGTTGGCACGATCTAAAATTTTGAAAATTTAAAAGTGGACTCGCGTATTCATCATTTTCTTAAATGTAATTTTTCTGTCAAAGTTGACTCTAAATAATTATTTTCAATTTTCATTCCGTTTGGCAACCAAAATCATCAAAAATAATGTAGAAATTAGATTGTCTGTGAAGAATTGCTTCTCTTTGAACTTTTCATGTCATTTTTCAGCAAATATTCCTCATGTTTGGGAACTAATTTGTGAAATTCTTTTATGGTTCCTGAACTTTATATGATCAATAGGGCACAAATGCAATCATAGAAAGTCAAATTACAGTAAGGAAAAATGTATATGTTGATTGATTTTTCAGGTTTCCTGTATGCTTAAAGGAAAACTGTCTCTCTACTATCCATTTGCAGAGTACTGAGTCTTTGAAAAACTGAGTAGTTCCAGGATGTGTGACCTTTGACATCCATTCTGTGGCTAAGGCTGAAACTTAAATTAAGATACACATGCATTCTGTGCTCGGTTTCAAAAACCAGGATATCGTATTGTTGACATGCAAAGCAAATAAAAAATTTTGTATCGCAAATTTTTGCTTGTCTGAGCTTTTTTGAAACGTGGAATTACAAATGCCTATGTTTCATGCTTTTCAAGCCAGCTAAATACTGACGACACTTTCACAATATTCCATTCATAGCAGGTGGAACAATGGTGTCTGCTTGACCAAAGATAAAATTAAAGGTAAAATAGGACAATATTTCAAAAACTGAGCTGCAAATACTGTGACTAGAACTGAAGGGAAGGTACTGTATTACAAAAAGAGAGGGAAATAAAACAGGTACTGCATAGAGAACAGCCTAGCAATTGAACACTATAGAAAACAGTTGCAAATTCACTAATTTTTTTTTTTTTTTTTTTATTTTGCTCATCAAGGTGTACACATAGCATGTAAAATACATGTAAATCATGCAAAAATGAATCACTTGCTTGATAGAGGTATGGAGGTACAACCTGCATGACAGGAGATAACAACCGCCTTTATAGAACTCAGAACATTCTACCATCCCCCTCTGCTGGCTATGATTCCATACTCACTGCATTGTCAGGCTAACAGGTGTGAAAAGGCATCAGTCAGGAGAAACAAAGTATACTACATGCATCTCGCTTCTCCTGCCATTATGTTGGTCACAGCTCACTCTGTGAGACTAGCACATTCTGCACACAAAGTAAGTACCTTTAAGTGTTTTAGCAGTCAACAACTCATTGAGCTCTGTTCACTTTTGATAAAATGTCTGATGTATGCCGAGGATTTTCTATTGATCTCAGAATCTAAAGTAGACTTGCCATGCTGTCCAGATAAGCTGCATGTTTTTTTTCTGACTGGAAACTGATATCAACATAAAAAAACTAAAGTTATTATATTTAATGAAAACCATCTTCTGAAACGGCTATGCTCTGTATACTCAAAATGGAGTGGCTCGCCTTGAAAGAATACTGTTCCCTGGGTAATGTCACCTCTCCAAATGATAATTCAAAAGAGATTTCGTGATTTTAAAAATTAAAGGCAATGAAATCTCTTTTTTATTTATTTATTTATTTATTTTTTGCCTTCACAAGAGTCTATTTCAAAATGGTTGAGTACCTGTGAAATTATTAAGAGTTACCTCTTTTTATCACAACTGGAAGTTGTGATATAGAGGTGGTTTCAACCGGTGTTTGATGTCGTCCATTTCCGTAAACGACAAAAAGTCAAAAACTGCTGAACAGAGTGCGTTGATATTTGATACTGATACATAGACTGGTTCCAAGGTTCCAATTCCGAAAAATGGAGCCAAACGGAGCGCCGGTTAGATAGTTTTGGGAAATTTCTAACCCCCTTTTTATCTAATTGATTTTAGGGGTCTTTCATACATGTAGTTTTGGAATGTACACCAATCCTGCATTGTGGACTGTTTTATGAGTTGTTGAACAGAAATGAGGTTTTGATGAATGTTAGAAATATGCAGGATGGCTGATTCAAAGTATAAGAGATTTCTATGGTCTTTTGGGCATCAAAAGCATTAAAAAAAAACATATTTCATAGTTTAGATTCTCACTTTTGAGATGACCCTAGGCATTTGTTAAGTAAACATCCTTGAGTCAATATACAGACTTTGACATTCCAGAGAGTAAGTATCCACAACCTCACATGTTACAGTCTTTCACTACAATGGTATGGCCCAAACCCATTGTTATCAATGGAGAGTGTGGACCTGTCTACAGGAAATTGGGGTGAACAGGTTAGACAATGACGTTACAAGTTGTAGGTTAGTTATCAAGGTAGCACCAGCATAGAGTCCTGAGCATCTGTCCATGTGTTCTCACAGCAAATTACAGGGAAAAAAATTATTTGAGAAGTTTCTCTCCTTTAAATAGAAGTATATTACAATTTAAACCTGTCATGGATAGATTGCTCTCAAATGATCTGAAACACAGTTATTGCCCATTAGCAACAAATCTGTAGCAAGATTTATGTAAAGTTCATGAACTTACACAAGGTATTAGACAACAGATGACCATGACTTTGCAACTTTTCAACATTTATTTCATTCAGATTTCCTCAGTTTAGTGTATAATTTTGTAATTTTAATTACTGTCAACTTAGCTTTATTAACTTATTCATACCTCATTATTCTTACACTACTGTTATATCTTATAACCACTAAATTTCAAGAGATGCATATATGATTGTCACTTAACAAACAATTTACAAATATGTCTTCTGCTTTTTCTCCATATACATATACATGTCTCTTTTCTCATAAAAATGAGCTTAAAATCGCAATGTGAAAAATAGTCTTTCAGCTATATGTTGCCCATTGACTTTGTGGTCTGTCTAATTCACAGTGAGTGTGGTTGTTGATAAATGCCGATAATACTAGGCGGTCATTATGTCCAAGCGCCATTGGCGATATTTTTTAACATAATGACCATAGGTAATTATCACAACTGGAAGTTATGATATAGGGTTAGCTTCAACCGTGTGGGACAGTGTCCATTTTCCGTAAACGACAAAAAGTCAAAAACCGCTGAACAGACTGCATTGATATTTGGTAGAGATATTCAGACTAATTCCAAGGTTCCGATTCCGAAAAATGGAGCCAAACGGAGCAGCGGTTAGATAGTTTTTGGAAATTTCTAACCCCCCTTTAACTAATTGATTTTAGGGGTCTTTCATATATGTAGTTTTGGAATGTACACCAATCCTGCATTGTGGACTATTTAATGAGTTGTGGAACAGAAATGAGGTTTTGATGAATGTTACAAATATGCAGGATGGCTGATTCAAAGTATCAGAGATTTTCATGCGCTTTTGGTAATAAAATTGATAAAAAACAACATATTTAATGTTTTAGATTTCTCACATTTGTTATGACCCTTAACATTACAGACTTGATGACATAACTAGCAGCTGGACCTGTTTACTGGCGCATTGATTTAAAGACAAAGAACGTTTATTTGTAATAAGGACGTGTAATTTCGTAAAACATAGTCTATTAGCCTGGAAATGTGATTTTTGCGAATATTGCTTACCCCACTGACAAACAGTGTGGTTTGAAAATGGCTGGAATTCGCTACTTCGGGACTTTGTTTCTGTGTGGATTTACTGACAAACTCCAAACCTGCAGCACCTACCCATTCAGTATTTCATGTACAGGTGTACCAGAGATAGAGTAGTTTCACAATGTGCCAGTTGTGATCAAGTGCCATTGGCGCTCCCTCTTTTGATAGCTTAATTGTACCTATGACATAGTTGATGTGAAATTTTGGGACACAAAATGAATGTCAAGGGTAATATTCTTAATGGTGTTAGCAGGTCATTTAGATTTATAGATTTATTCCCGGCGTTCCAGTAAAGCATGCCTCTTTGCTGGTACTGTTGGAGAGTTTTCATAGGTTATTGAACTTATACACCGGGAGAGTACATGTTTGCGTGTTTGTAATATCAATGCTACAGTCAGTTCTGTTTGTGATAATCTGTGTAAGAGACTGACTCGGCTCAGCGATTTGGATAATGATTCAACATGTTCAAGGAAATGTGGAATAAAAAAGAATAAATTCAGAACATCCAGACTAGTTAAGACTACATGTAATCTATATCACTCACTCACTCACTGTTGTTGAACAATAAAGTGAGTGACTGATTAATTTGTGCGAGAAAAACGAGGGTCTGTGATTTGTGGCAATAAACCAGCATGGAGTGAGCCCGTCCAGCCAGAGTTGGTCATTTATTTGCATCCGGACCAAAAACCTTCGATCAACTTCTCAAAAGTCTATGTATGATAGGCAGCGCTCTTTCGACACAGTTTCGTGTAGGACAACATTCCTGTGGCTGCGTCTAGGGGCCATTACCGTACGGTACACCATAGATGTAAAAAAATAAAGGATTTGTTTTTTTGTTTGTTTGGTTTTTTTTGAGTGTAATTGTTGTGTTTTGTTTTCCTATTATTTACAAAGTCTAACCATGGATGATGGAGGTAGGAACACAGGTGCGATGTGGACTGGGTAGTTTTAATAGTGTAGAGTTTATGCTTCGACGTTCCCATGAAGGCGCGACATAGGCTTTTTCTTTATTATCGGATAATATCGTCTAAAATGTCTAAGTAAGAGCGTTCCAGGAACATGAGACCAAAGTGATCTAATAGGGATAATATTATCGACATTATCCGATAAAACAGTGATTTTAGAATTTTCTACCCATCTGCATTTTCCCTACTCCTCTAATATTAGACTCTAACTTAGATTTTGGACGATTTTATCGGATATTATCCGATAAAACAGAAAGTCGGGCATTTGCCTCTTCCCTACTTCTCTAATATTAGACTGTAACTTGGATTTTAGACGATATTATCGATTTTATCGGATATTACCCGATAAAACAGCATGTCGGGCATCTGCCTCTTCTCCACTCCTCTAATATTAGACTCTAACTTAGATAACTTAGATAATATTATCCGATAATGCCTATAGTGCCAATGTCGCGGTATCCTCGACGTTCCAATCGTATCAGAACGTTATATTAGAGCTTACAGGCATTGCTACACTGTGGCTAGACGTCGCTTTGCAATCGGTACTGATTCACAGTACACATGGCAAACAGATAAAGCTTTCTCTGTGTGAATCAGTACCGATCGCGTGTCGCATGCTGTGTTCTGAATCGCGAGCCCGTCGAGCTGTCATGTACATGCCACATGTCCACAGGGAGGTCCCAGCAGTTGGTCTTGTACCTGTCAATTGACCGATAGCTATTGATGTTCCCAACCACCTCCCATTCCGGAAGCAGACGTCTCGTCTCCACAAGCATTCATATGCAAATTTTATTAGATCAAACGAGGCCATGGGGATTTGCAGAGTCCGATATAAAGGCGAAACAGTGCTCTAGTATGTATCTTTTGGAGATCTTATCTACAACTATTTATTAATCACTTTAATTAAAGTGTTCTATGCTGAATAAAAACGTAATCTTTACACAGCTGGTGCTGTAAATTGTTTTTTTTTTCGGACAGACAAGTCTGCACATGCGCAGTAGTTCAACATATTCCCTTCTAGTGCCAACCGCCCATGAAGTTCGGTACACATGGGTATAAAGTTTATGTAACAGAGATACCAGGCATACTTACCTGGCACAGAGGTTAACCGTGATCACGTAGGCGGTTCCTCCAGGGCGAGGCCTGTCCATTGCACTCCGGGCGGGTTGACCCTTGCGATCACCCCAAATGTGGGTGACTCGGGTGCATAATTTCTGGTAGTGGGGGACTGCGTTCGCGCTATCCCCTGATATTAAAAGTGAAAAGTAGACTTCAAAAGTTGCCAAAGCGTCTAATGCTCTTAATCTCGCAAATCACCTCTGTGTGGTTCATTCGTTTATATAAATAAGACACAAGTTGTATGTACCTTATTAGTACGCAAAGTTAGCGTCATCCTCATCCTAGCTGACGCTGAAATATGACATTAGGGACGGACCATCAGATCTTGGAAGGAGGTGGTCAAAAACAGAAATAACAGAATTTTCAGAGCAGAAAGTTAGGGAAAAAAATCTTCAAACTAGTTCGCAAAATAAAAAAAATTAATACGAAGACAAATGCGTAAAAAAAAAATCTGCAAAAGTCTTTAAAATCTTGAATTTTTTTAGATTTTACCTACAGGAAGCAACTTTCTGTATTTTTAGTACATCCTCCAGGCACATTTTAAATTTTAATGTATACATTTAGAGTGACTGTATCCCTTACACTGGAAGTTGTGATTATCTTATCTTTTCAGGACTTTTGTATTCTGATCACTTGAAAATTATAAAATTATAGAGCCTGTTTTCTACTTGTTTCCTGCGTACAAACCAAGCAGATACACTAGGTAAAACATTGAAACTGTGTATGGTATTGTTTGTCAAGACAGAGAGTTATATTTGCCTTTTAAGATCAAGGTAAACAGATGCAGGCCACATCAGGTTCTTTTTTCACAGCATTTTATTGCAATGATGAATGCAAGAATGGGTGAACAAGTAGAAACATGTCAATAATGATAAAACAGCATATCAAGTCATTATGTATTATTTTGCTTTTAAAAAGGCATTTTCAATTCTTTTTTCTCAAAAAACAGTCTCAAAAAACAACAGCAACACATTTTTTAACATTCAACAATACACTACGTAGAGTGCCATCTATCCAACAAATACCAACACAAAAACACAAAAGGGTTGAACTTTGAAAGTTTCTCGATAGCAAATACTGAATAAATCTGCATGAATAATCGTTTGTGTGTAGCAAATGCTAAATGACAATTATCTGAAGAATTTTTCCGTCACAAATAAGAGCATGATTGAAACAAATCTTAAGGGACTTATGTAGCAAATTTCAAAGAAATTGGACAAGCCCTTTCAGAGAATACAGATTTTTTGACCATGAATGGCATAAATTGCCCTAAAAAGACAAATATTGAAATTTCACCACATCTATACCCATCCAATCAATTTGGACATGCTGCTACAGAGAAATAGATGTTTTGATCAAAAAAGGGCAACAATTGCTCTAAAAACACAAATATGCAAATTTCATTGCATTTTGCAAACAGCTTCTCAGCTTGTCAAAATCAATTGTAAATCATGAGATATGCATGATGTTTGGTGGGGTGAATGTACCGTAGGCATTTCACCACGCAGTAGAAAAAGAAGCCAGGAAACCAAAATAGTCAATTTTCAAAACTATAGGAAGCTACTGAGGAGCAAGAAGACCATGTTTCAGAGGAAGATGTGTAATCTGAAAAAAATGCTCCCCAAGTGACACCAGATAACACCATTTTAATCTCTATTTTTCAAAAGCTCCAACGGCAGGAGGGGGACACCCCCCTCATGACCTCCCCCCACAAAAATACTCCCCAAGTGCCACCAAATAACACCATTTTAATCTCTATTTGTAAAAAGCTCCAACGGCAGGAGGGGGACACCCCCTCATGACCTCCCCCCACAAAAATACTCCCCAAGTGCCACCAAATAACATTTTAATCTCTATTTTTCAAAAGCTCCAACGGCAGGAGGGGGGACACCCCCTCATGACCTCCCCCCACAAAAATACTCCCCAAGTGCCACCAAATGACACCATTTTAATCTCTATTTTTCAAAAGCTCCAACGGCAGGAGGGGGGACACACCTCATGACCTTCCCCCACAAAAGTAATCCCCAAGTGCCATCAAATAACAAACGGCAGGAGGGGGGACACCCTCCTCCTGACTTCCCCCGTGACCACTTGCGCGGTCGCTTGTGGTGCTTCGCACCACATCTTTGCCCTCTTTATCCTCAGACAGCGACGAACTAAAAAATATTATAAATCTGAAAATTTACTCTGAAAAAAAAATTGCACAGCTAATCTCAATTGGAAAAAAATTTAGAAATTTACAATAGTAAAAAAAAAATTTCACAATTTCATTGTGACCACCCCCTCCCAAGATCTAATGGTCCATCCCTTAAACTGGTTCAATAATCATTTTCACGACGCTACTCAGTATCACATCCGAAGAATGCCGAAGTGACACTACCCGATGACGGATAAATGATAAAATTCGCCTCCGTCTTAAAAAGCAACAACCAAGTTCTTTCACAATTTTCTTTTGGTAAAACTGGTTCGCAACACAGTCCTTCCACTAGACTGTAAAGCTCAGTCGCGTGTGCGGGCGCTCCGTACATCCGCCCCCGAACGACTGTAAGTAGTCTGTACATTTACACGATGTAGCCGGCTGCAACACAGAAAAAATGCCACGCCCGTACATGTCAAAATCCTGCCGATATATGCAACTCTCCCCAGTGATCTAAATTTATGGAAGACCGGTCACGACATGCGACATGCGAGTTTTTTTTTAACTGCGACCTGGGAGTTCTTAAACTGCGACATGCGAGTTCTTAAACTGCGACATGCGAGTTGCAGAACTAATATGGCGTTTGCATACATGTCATTTCGTTCTCCTCCTAACGATGGATTACAGAGGTAGAGACGAGCTTATTTCTGATAGATACACCCTTGGAGAAATAGCGGCCACGTTAGGACTCCGACATGTAGGGAAGACCGGTCACGACCTGCGACATACGACCTGCGTCTTTAAACTGTGATCTGCGACCGAACCCTGCCCTAACCCTACCCTAACCCTAACCCAAAACCCTAACGCTAACTAACTCTAAGTTATGCCGTTACAATTTTTCCCTCCCTTGGCCTAACCTCCAGGGTTGAGAGCGAAGTAAGGCTTTTCACTAGAGAAAACCTAACCCCTAACCCTAACCCCTACCCTAACCCTAACCCTAACCCTAACCGCAGATCGCATTTTTAAAAACTCGCATGTCGCATGTCGTGACCGGTCTTCCATATAAATTAAATATTCATCGCCCAACTTTATTTGCATGCATAATACTCCGATAGTCATGACAATATCTGTCAATAAACAGCTTTGCCGAGACAGTGGGATCTCGAACATGTGGCATCGGGGATTGCATTGACTAAAGTCAATCATCACGACCTGAGAGCCAGCCCTGCGTACAGTCAGGTCTGTGTATTCCCGGCGTTATACGGCCTCCACCACAGGCCGTATAACGCCTGGAACACAAAGACGTGAGAGCGTACTACTAGCGCACTGCGTTAGCGTTCAAGATCGCGTTTGGGAGTTTGCAAGTTGTTCAAGTTTCATGGAGATTTTCCTCATGTGAATTTTGGTTCTATATTCTTACATGGCGTTAAAAGCAACACCTACGAAGACAATTCTGGGATCGTTCTCGTTGACGTTGACTGAATGCGCAGTTTGCGGTGACACATTGGACGCAAGGAAAAGACGATCTATCTTTTCTTATACTACGGACAAGAGATGCTACGACAACGTGCAAAGTTTGTATGCTGGTCGGGCGAAAATGGACGCACTTGAAAGAAATCTCAAATCCCGCCGCGGCGTTTGCCCAATGTGACTACACGCATCTGCGCTTGCCAAGGCCCGCTGTTCGGGCAGCCGGATGCTTCCCGAAATCAGGCGTAGTTAGTGGAAGACTCCTGTCTGGCTAACGAGCCGCTACACGTAGCAAACGTTTTTCGCAAATAACTTCGCCATCCACCAACATCCCGAATTCGAAACGGCATAGGACGACTGTCATCGGCAAGGAAAACCAAAGCAGGCGTTCAACAGCGCAGCTTTTCAGAGATGACGCAATACAAGTGAGTCTAGTTTATTTTTCCAGTTTATATTTATTACATTGCTTTTATCGCTCAACGCTAATAACCATACAAATGAAGTTCAAGCCAACCAGTAAAAACTGTTACAACAAGGATTTGTCTTCAACGTCAATCCCTTTACACTGTATACCTGTATCTCCACAGCTGAAATTGAATCAAGAGCCGAAATGTTACCATGTCAGCGGACAAATTGAAGACTTAGTGATCTTGAAGTAACTTGTGAGACGAAATTTCAAGAAGTTTGCGTCAGAAATACTGGTGTGTCCGGAAGTTTAAGAGGAAGTAATCAACAGAGTGGTGTACGAAGCTGCAAGCGAATGTCAGAAATTATGTTCTGACAAGAATAAGTCTATCCTTAGAGGATGTGGGCCAGATGACCTGACGACTTACCTGGAGTTCAATTCTTGATGAATGGAACAAAAGGGCACCGTTGTTCAATCAGTTTTTGACCAGCTGCAGTAAGTTTGTAAGTGTGAAATCTTAAGGAATTATAACCCTGTTTGCAGATAAAATTAGTTTTGATAATTTAAAATTTGTGATTAATTTAAATCAAAATTTGGAAGTAAGGATGTTTCCAGACAGGGAATGTATAATTATTGTGAGTTGTGTTACAACAACTATTGTTTCTCAGCTACCAACATTCACACCTTTGTATGACACTAAGTGCATCAGCATTGTTATTTCACAATGGATGACAGGAAGTATATAAAGTCTTCACAGGGGCTGCAGGTATGAAAGCAAGCATAAGCATGATGTTTATTTTATTTCAATAGCAAAGATTTTTTTTCATTCTAGAAAATTTATAACCAACGTTAAATGGCTTACAGAACAAAATGAAAATAGGGGTATTACAACTAATTTGCAATGACAAATTATTCTTTCAAAACCTTACTTAAATTTTTTTTATTTTTTAAAAAGGTACGTCAAGGCGAGCCTCAATTGGAAACTCAATGACAGTTAATAAGAGACACTGCAAAATTGCAATGGCTAGCAGTCTACTGCTGCTTGCTCGGCCTCACAAAATGAATGCGGCACAGTACTTGAAGAGTCTCATCATGGCTGGTTCAAACTGTGAATCTATGGCAAGTATATGATACATACCTTTTTGTTGTTATTCAATCACGATGCTTTAATCGTGTGTGCTAATGGTTGTGTGTGTATGTGCCTGCGTGCGTGCATGTTTGTCACTCTGTGTCTGAGTATATAAATGCCTAATACCTATTTTCCTTTAAGGCAGATCTACAGCCGATTTAACAGCATTGGTCTGTGTATGTCATATCGCCGTACTCAAGCAAAGCTGAAAGCATTTTCTTCAGTATTTGACAACCCAGTTTATCAGTGGAAATATGCAGTACAGGGCAATGAGTCTACATGTGCTGAAGTCAATAATAATGAATATACTGATGAAGATACAGTAATTGTGTACAGAGTCTGGAAAAATCTCCCTCTGAAGTAATACAGGTCGTCGCACACAGTGAAGAAATCTCAAGAACAGCAGAAAAAACTGTGTGCTTTGACCTTGAAAAAGTTGGACATCCTGGCGTAAGACAGATTACGAAAAGACCAGTCTTCCATTAAGCATTCTCCGCTTCAGCTGTTATACTAATGACGTGTGATCATGAGAACGTGGACTGTTTTTTTCTGCCATAGGGGGCGCGTGGCTTGTTGAAAGGGTACGTTTTTCCCCTTCTTTTTCGTGATAAATTGGTTTCATTTTATTTCTAGTGATGTTTGGTCCTAGGCCTGCATCTCGTATGAGCTGGGACTTGACTTTTGACTTTCGAAGTTTCGGTTGAAGTGAAAGAGGTGTTCAAGAAGTTGAAAGATGTTGGTGTCGATGTTGCGACCCACGTGGAAGCCGTTCAACGGCTTCTCGGTAGCAAGTTTGATATCACTTTTCGACACAGTTTTTGAAACGCATGTTTGCTCAGAAATTGTCAGGTTGTGAAGGTACGTCTGTACATGCCTATGAAGATAGGACAATTGTCACGGCCTTGTATATTGATAATGAATTCGACGACAATTATGTGCGTCAGACGTGTTAAATCAATATGGGGAGGTCCAAGCTTCCCGTAAATGTGTGTATGCGGACCATCCACAAGTGTTTTTTAATGGTATAAGCATGGAGGTAGTCTCTACTACCTCCATGGTTTAAAACAGTATCGAATGAAGTTGACTCGGAATATTCCTGAGGTAATAAGAATTGGGAATAGAAATGTGCAGGGGATGTCCTATGCAGGGCAACATAAAATGCGTTTCAAATGCGTATAGATTTGGTCACATGAGTAAAGATCGTCGTGATATAAAAGAAGAGATTGGGCACTCCGCCAAGAACTGTAAGAATGCTCTAGAGTGCACCATTTGTGGGGAAACTGGCCACGTCTTTCGAAATCGCTCCTTGCCATCCGCCTGTAAAGATTCAATATCTAAGTCTTGGACATCCGCGGCCTCCGAGCCATCTGCTGCTCCTCGTGGAGACGTACCATATCAGGCGGCTGCGGAGGAAGGCAGGACAGAAACAGTAGGTTCTGATGACAAAAATGACGACCAGGTTAGTAACATTTCGGGAAGCGGCATGGAATGTGGTAATGATAAAGTAAATTCTGAGGTGGATATTTTAGATTCTGGTACAGAACCTGATGAAGATGACCGACTTGCCACGTCACAACGTGACCTCGATGACAAGGTAATCTACTCATTGGATACTCAAATTACACCTGCTCAAAGACAAAGGAATGAAGTTGATGAAAGAGAAATCAATTATAGTCCGAAGACTGGCTCGCCCATCTCTAGCCAGGTGTCAGACATGGGACCTGACATTACAGGTGGTGATAAAACAGTACACGTGGATCCCAGCCCTAGCTCTTTGTCGACAAAACGTCCACCCCCTGATTCGATTTCGTCTGATGATGACACAGAACGTCTCAATTTAGAGGACAGCGAATGTGATAGGCTTGTTATTGATGCGATGACGATGATATTTCGCCTGACCCAGTTTATCCTTCAGCCCAGAGTCCTTCCTCTGGTCTGTCTAATGCTTGCGGGGCGATTGATAAAATGCGCATCTGTAAACTTCATAAGTTAAGGTCGCTGGTCATTTCTTGCGGTTCGATATCCGGGAAGAACTGTGACACGGAGCTGGTTGGTTGGGAAGCTGTAGTAAATCACTGTAGAGATGAGCAGCTTTTCAACGGTATCAGACAGTATCGAATTAAGTTGACGAGGAATATTCCTTCGGTTATAAGAATTGGAAACAGAAATGTTGGGTTGTCATACTATACATGGGGCAACCTAAAACTTGTTTCAAGTGTGGTAGATTTAGTCATTTGCCAGCAAGGATTGTCGTGACATAAAATGCTTCAAATGTTAAGAGATTGGGCATTCTGCAGAAAACTGCCAAAATGCCATAAAGTGTACCATTTGTGGTGAAACAGGCCACGTGTTCAGAAATTGTTCCCTGCACTCCCAAGTAAAGTTTCAATGTCAAAGTTTTGGACACCCGCGGCCTTCGAGCCACCTGCTGCTCGCCGCGGAGATCGATGTGTCATCTCAGGGGCCTCCGGAGGAAGGCGGGACAAAAACGGTAGGTTCCACTAACAAAAATGATGACCGGGCTGGCAAATCTTTGGAAAGCGACATGGAATGTGTTAATGACAATGAAGTAAATTCTGAAGTTGATATTTTAGATTCTAGCACAGAACCGGGCGAGGATGAAGGACTTGCCACGTCACAATGCGACCTGGGCGACGATGCAACTGACTTACAGGACACTCAGATTACACCTCGTGGTCAAAGACAAAGGTCTCAGGTGGATGAATGTGATATTAATTACCGTTCTAACACTGGCTGGCCCACTTCTAGCCAGGAGTCAGACATGGAACCTGACATTACAGGCGATGACAAAGCTGTCCATGACACGTGGATCCTGGCCTTAGCTCTTTGCCGACAAAACGCCAGGCTCCCGATTCTGTTTCGTCTGACGATGACACGAAACGTTCAAATTTGGAGGATAGGGCAAGTGAAAGGCTGGTCATTGATGAAGGTAACATTGATGAGATATATTCCGCCGCATCCTGTTTATCCATCGGCCACAGTCCTTCCACGGATCACTCAATTGCTCGCAAGGCGATTGGTGGATGGAAACTTCATAATTTACAGTCTCTGGTTATTTCTTGTGGTTCGATATCTGGTAAGAAATGTGATACGGAGTTAGTTGGATGGGAAGCTGTAGTGAATCATTGTAAGGATAAGACAAATTATCAAAAATTGGTTTAGCTTCTACAGTAAATCATAGATGTAAGAGATCCAGTGATAAACTCAAAAGTCTATGGATAGGCCGGCAAGGCAGCGCTCTTTCAACAGTTTCGTGTAGGACAACTTACTGTGATTCTGTGACTGCGTCTACTAGGGGCCAGTACCGTACACCATAAATGTAAAAAATAAAGGATTTGTTTTTTGGGTTTCTTTGCTTTGAGTTTATTTGTTTTGTTTTCCTATTATTTACAAAGTCTAACCATGGATGATGGAGGTAGGAACACAGGTGCGATGTGGACTGGGTAGTTTTAATAGTGTAGAGTTTATGCTTCGACGTTCCAATCGTATCAGAACGTTATTAGAGCTTACAGGCATTGCTACACTGTGGCTACACCTTTAATACACGTCGCTTTGCGATCGGTACTGATTCACAGTACACATGGCAAACAGATAAAGCTTTCTCTGTGTGAATCAGTACCGATCGCGTGTCGCATGCTGTGTTCTGAATCGCGAGCCCGTCGAGCTGTCATGTACATGCCACATGTCCACAGGGAGGTACCAGCAGTTGGTCTTGTACACAGGTTATCGTAAAGTTGCTTGGATAGTCGTTCCGAGGCAGGCGGCCGCAGGTCGCCGTTTACTTGGAAAACGTAACTTTTACTTCGAAAAGTAAAGTTTACTTGGAAAACTTTTCCAAGTAAACGGCGACCTGCGGCCGCCCGCCTCGGAACGACTATCCAAGCAACTTTACGATAACCTGTGGTCTTGTACCTGTCACCAATGGACCCATAGCTATGGATGTTCCCAACCATCTCCCATTCCGGAAGCAGACGTCTCGTCTCCACAAGCATTCATATGCAAATTTTATTAGATCAAAGGAGGCCATGGGGATTTGCAGAGTCCAATATAAAGGCGTAACAGTGCTCTAGTATGTATCTTTTGGAGATCTTATCTACAACTATTTATTAATCACTTTAATTAAAGTGTTCTATGCTGAATAAAAACGTAATCTTTACACAGCTGGTGCTGTAAATTGTTTTTTTTTTCGGACAGACAAGTCTGCACATGCGCAGTAGTTCAACATATTCCCTTCTAGTGCCAACCGCCCATGAAGTTCGGTACACATGGGTATAAAGTTTATGTAACTGAGATACCAGGCATACTTACCTGGCACAGAGGTTAACCGTGATCACGTAGGCGGTTCCTCCAGGGCGAGGCCTGTCCATTGCACTCCGGGCGGGTTGACCCTTGCGATCACCCCAAATGTGGGTGACTCGGGTGCATAATTTCTGGTAGTGGGGGACTGCGTTCGCGCTATCCCCTGATATTAAAAGTGAAAAGTAGACTAATGCTCTTAATGCTCTTAATCTCGCAAATCACCTCTGTTGTGGTTCATTCGTTTATATAAATAAGACAAGTTGTATGTATGTACCTTATTAGTACGCAAAGTTAGCGTCATCCTCATCCCAGCTGACGCTGAAATATGACATTAGGGACGGACCATCAGATCTTGGAAGGAGGTGGTCAAAAACAGAAATAACAGAATTTTCAGAGCAGAAAGTTAGGGGAAAAAATCTTCAAACTAGTTCGCAAAATAAAAAAAATACGAAGACAAATGCGTAAAAAAAAATCTGCAAAAGTCTTTAAAATCGTCGCGTGTGCGGGCGCTCCGTACCTCCGCCCCCCGAATGACTGAATGTAGTCTGTACATTTACACGATTTAGCCGGCTGCAACACAGAAAAAATTATGCCACGCCCGTACATGTCAAAATCCTGCCGATATATGCAACTCTTCCCAGTGATCTAAATTAAATATTCATCGCCCAACTTTATTTGCATGCATAATATTCCGATAGTCATGACAATGTCTGTCAATCAACAGCTTTGCCGAGACAGTGGGATCTCGAACATGTGGCATCGGGGATTGTATTGACTAAAATCGAAACATCACAACGTGAGAGCCAGCCCTGCGTACAGGTCTGTGTATTCCCGGCGTTATACGGCCTCCACCACAGGCCGTATAACGCCGGGAACACAAAGACGTGAGAGCGTCCTTACTCAAGCGCACTGCGTTAGCGTTCCAGATCGCGTTTGGGAGTTTGCAAGTTGTTCAAGTTTCCTGGAGATTTTCTTTATGTGAATTTTGGTTCAATATTCTTACATGGCGTTAAAAGCAACACCTACGAAGACAATCCTTGGATCGTTCTCGTAGACGTTGACTGAATGCGCAGTTTGCGGTGACACATTGGACGCAAGGAAGAGACGATCTATCTTTTCTGATACTACGGACATTCATCGGAAGTTGCAGCAAATTTACAATCAGCCTGACGCCGGATCTACATAAAGGATCGAGTATTTGCAAGAGATGCTACGACAACGTGCAAAGTTTGTATGCTGGTCCACAGTCCTTTGTGGTGGGACCGTGGCTGGTCGGGCGAAAATGGACGCACTTGAAAGAAATCTCAAATCCCGCCGCGGCGTTTTGCCCAATGTGACTACACGCATCTGCGCTTGCCAAGGCCCGCTGTTCGGGCAGCCGGATGCTTCCCGAAATCAGGTAGTTAGTGGGAGACTCCTGTCTGGCTAACGAGCCGCTACACGTAGCAAACGTCTTTCGCAAATAACTTCGCCATCCACCAACATCCCGAATTCGAAACGGCATAGGACGACTGTCATCGGCAAGGAAAACCACAGCAGGCGTTCAACAGCGCAGCTTTTCAGAGATGACGCAGTACAAGTGAGTCTAGTTTATTTTTCCAGTTTATATTTATTACATTGCTTTTATCGCTCAACGCTAATAACCATACAAATGAAGTTCAAGCCAACCAGTAAAAACTGTTACAACAAGGATTTGTCTTCAACGTCAATCCCTTTACACTGTATACCTGTATCTCCACAGCTGAAATTGAATCAAGAGCCGAAATGTTACCATGTCAGCGGACAAATTGAAGACTTAGTGATCTTGAAGTAACTTATGAGACGAAATTTCAAGAAGTTTGCGTCAGAAATACTGGTGTGTCCGGAAGTTTAAGAGGAAGTAATCAACAGAGTGGTGTACGAAGCTGCAAGCGAATGTCAGAAATTATGTTCTGACAAGAATATGTCTATCCTTAGAGGATGTGGGCCAGATGACCTGACGTCACTTACCTGGAGTTCAATTCTTGATGAATGGAACAAAAGGGCACCGTTGTTCAATCAGTTTTTGACCAGCTGCAGTAAGTTTGTAAGTGTGAAATCTTAAGGAATTATAACCCTGTTTGCAGATAAAATTAGTTTTGATAATTTAAAATTTGTGATTAATTTAAATCAAAATTTGGAAGTAAGGATGTTTCCAGACAGGGAATGTATAATTATTGTGAGTTGTGTTACAACAACTATTGTTTCTCAGCTACCAACATTCACACCTTTGTATGACACTAAGTGCATCAGCATTGTTATTTCACAATGGATGACAGGAAGTATATAAAGTCTTCACAGGGGCTGCAGGTATGAAAGCAAGCATAAGCATGACGTTTATTTTATTTCAATAGCAAAGATTTTTTTTCATTCTAGAAAATATATAACCAACGTTAAATGGCTTACAGAACAAAATGAAAATAGGGGTATTACATCTAATTTGCAATGACAAATTATTCTTTCAAAACCTTACTTAATTTTTTTTTATTTTTTAAAAAGGTACGTCAATTGGAAACTCAATGACGGTTAATAAGAGACACTGCAAAATTACAATGGCTAGCAGTCTACTACTGCTTGCTCGGTCTCACAAAATGAATGCGGCACAGTACTTGAAGAGTCTCATCATGGCTGGTTCAAACTGTGAATCTATGGCAAGTATATGATACATACCTTTTTGTTGTTATTCAATCACGATGCTTTAATCGTGTGTGTGCTAATGGTTGTGTGTGTATGTGCCTGCGTGCGTGCATGTTTGTCACTCTGTGTCTGAGTATATAAATGCCTAATACCTATTTTCTTTTATTGTAGAGCTGCAGCCAATTTAACAGCATTGGTCTGTGTATGTCATATCGCCGTACTCAAGCAAAGCTGAAAGCATTTTCTTCAGTATTTGACAACCCAGTTTATCAGTGGAAATATGCAGTACAGGGCAATGAGTCTACATGTGCTGAAGTCAATAATAATGAATATACTGATGAAGATACAGTAATTGTGTACAGAGTCTGGAAAAATCTCCCTCTGAAGTAATACAGGTCGTCGCACACAGTGAAGAAATCTCAACAACAGCAGAAAAAACTGTGTGCTTTGACCTTGAAAAAGTTGAACATCCTGGCGTAAGACAGATTACGAAAAGACCAGTCTTCCATTAAGCATTCTCCGCTTCAGTTGTTATACTGGTGACGTGTGTGAACGTGAACTGTTTTTTTTCTGCCATAGGGGGCGCGTGGCTTGTTGAAAGGGTACGTTTTTCCCCTTCTTTTTCGTGATAAATTGGTTTCATTTTATTTCTAGTGATGTTTGGTCCTAGGCCTGCATCTCGTATGAGTTGGGACTTGACTTTTGACTTTCGAAGTTTCGGTTGAAGTGAAAGAGGTGTTCAAGAAGTTGAAAGATGTTGGTGTCGATGTTGCGACCCACGTGAAAGCCGTTCAACGGCTTCTCGGTAGCAAGTTTGATATCACTTTTCGACACAGTTTTTGAAACGCATGTTTGCTCAGAAATTGTCAGGATGTGAAGGTGCGTCTGTACATGCCTATGAAGATACGACAATTGTCACGGCCTTGTATATTGATAATGAATTCGACGACAATTATGTGCGTCAGACGTGTTAAATCAATATGGGGAGGTCCAAGCTTCCCGTAAATGTGTGTATGCGGACCATCCACAAGTATTTAATGGTATAAGACAGTATCGAATGAAGTTGACTCAGAATATTCCTGAGGTAATAAGAATTGGGAATAGAAATGTGCAGGGGATGTTCTATGCAGGGCAACCTAAAACGTGTTTCAAATGCGGTAGATTTGGTCATATGAGTAAAGATTGTCGTGACATAAAAGTTCAGAGATTGGGCACTCTGCCAAGAACTGTAAGAATGCTCTAGAGTGCACCATCTGTGGGGAAACTTGCCACGTCTTTAGAAATCGCTCCTTGCCATTCGCCTGCAAAGATTCAATATCTAAGTCTTGGACATCCGCGGCCTCCGAGCCATCTGCTGCTCCTCGTAGAGACGTACCATATCAGGCGGCTTCGGAGGAAGGCAGGACAGAAACAGTAGGTTCTGATGACAAAAATGACGAGCAGGTTAGTAACATTTCGGGAAGCGACATGGAATGTGGTAATGATAAAGTAAATTCTGAGGTGGATTTTTTAGATTTTGGTACAGAACCTGATGAAGATGACCGACTTGCCACGTCACAAGGTGACCTCGATGACGAGGTAAGTCCTTCAGTAAGTCCTTGCTGACATGTTATACAAGTTTTGCCCTGCGAGTACATGGAACGTAATACAGTCAACACTTTTCCGTGAATCCCATACGAAATCAGCCTGTGCCACAACATGTCGTGATTGACTCTGTCAAACGCTTTTGAGAAGTCGACAAAAACTACATAAAAACGGCCTCCTCTGATAGAAATATACTTTTGTACAAAAGCTTGCAAACAGAAAATTTGGTCGATTGTGGAGTAACCTTTCCTGAACCCTGCTTGTGCTTCAGTAATAATATTGTTTTCAGATGCCCATTTAACAAGTCGAGTGTTTAAAATTTTGTGAAAAATTTGCTGCATACAGATAACAAGGAGATGCCTCTGTAGTTGTTTACATCTGTTGTAGACCCTTTCTTATGCAAAGGACATATAATCCCCTTACACCATTCTTCGGGGTAAACACCAGAGTCAAGTATGATATTGAAAAGTTGACAGAGCAATGGAACTAAAATATTTACAGAGTGTTTAAATATTTCTGCAACAAAACCATCTGGACCGGGTGCTTTGTTATTTGGAAAATTTTTGATGGCTTCTAATACTTCGACCTCTGAAATTACTCTATTTACAGCAGGTGGAGAATTTTCAACACATAATGAACATTCCTGATCGTGGTTATGTAAATCACTCTGAATGGATTCATTGAACTCGTGATCAATTTGAATATTTCCTTCAACATGCAACAATTGTTTAAAATAATCAAACCATTTACAGGGTGGTATTTTTGACTGAGACCCACAAGAATAGCCACGCAACTTCTTTACAGTACGCCAGAAACCCTGGGAATTTTTGCACTGCTCAACAAGTAAATCCTTTTGCTTATTCTGGTACAACTTTGGTTTGGTTTTGCACAGGCTTTTACACTGATTTCTAGCCAATTTGTAATCGGCAAGATCTTCATCCTTGTTTGAATTACGAAATTTCTGCAAAAAGGAAAATTTACAATCCCTAAGGACTTTACAATCCTCATCCCACGAGGGTTCGACTGTATTTCTTGTTGATCTCGAGTTGCTACCACCAACTTTTGATTTGAGATCACTACATGCCTCAGACATAATAACATCAAATAAATAAAGAGCACTATTTACATTTTTACTTTCGATTTCAGTTGCAAATTCTCCCAGAAGGTGCAGTGTCTTATCACTCTGCAAATGTGTTAAAACTGAGTCAGCCATGTCAGGTTTCCATGAATATCTATAATAAGGTGAAACACTATTGTTCCTGCCAGTGTCCAGATCTATGCCAGTATTTACAGAAAAAGATAAGTGACAGTGGTCACGTGGTCACGTGACTGTATGCAGAGAAGAAGTTCGTGCACGTCGTCTCCTGAAATGTTGCAAAATTTTCAGTTTAATCACTGTGACTTTTTGTGTTAAATTAAGTGCAAAAGCTTCATAAACGGAACTGAAATAATGGGCGTCAGTATTGAAGCGTGGAGAGCAGTAGTTGGAGGTTTTTGCCACCCGAAAAGTTGGCGTTCTGTGTCACTTGATCGCTACTCGCCCAACGCTACGTGGACCCCAGTCAACGAATTTTACTACAGGTGTGTATGCAGCTTCATTGTTGTCAGCTATGTACTGCTTGCTGCGCATGGTCTTGTCACCACTCTTCAATGCTTGCAAACGTGGCTGGAAAATTCTGGCAGAATTGACATGCAAGTTGGCATTGAAACGTTCGTATTCTGTTCACAAAAACAAGTCGCTGAAGATGAACTGGAACAGTTAAATTATGTTACAACTGCCGTATGTGAAGCTGTAACTACACCTGAAGTTTTCCGTTTACTACAATTGAGTGGTGACGTGGAGTTGAATCCCGGCCCTTTGACAAGAAAGCAAGCCACTATCTCCACCACCGGTTCTCTCATACCACCAATGGCAAGTAAAACGTCAAGTGTTGACTCTGAAAGTACTCAAATCATGGACATACTGGTGGATATTCAAAGGGAAATGAAGAGCCTACGACGTGATATGAAAGCTGACTTAAATGACGTAAGAACAGAAATGGGAAATATTAGCGAGTCTGTATCGACATTAAGAGAAAATTATCAGAAATTACTAGAAGAAAACAAAGTGTTTAGACAGAGAATTGACCGCTTGGAATTGGGATGTGATAGACTGAGGGGACACACTAGAAACAACTTGATATTTGAAGGTATTCCCGAAAATGAAGACCGTCGAGAGACTTGGGAGGAAAGTGAACAAAAAGTGCGTAAGCTGTTAGAGGATGAAATAAATATAGAAAATGCGTCTGACGACTCTATCATCGGTATAGAAAGAGCCCATCGTCTCCCTGGCCGTGCTGGTAATCACCCTCGAAGAATTATAGTAAAATTTCTTTCATACAAAGTTCGCTCAGCAATTTTACAGAAAGGTCGAGCACTTCTAAAAGGCACAAGTTACAAAGTTAAAGAGGATTTTTCTCCCTTAGTCCGTGCGAAACGACGAAATTTAACTCCGTATCTACAGAAAGCCATTGAAGATGGGAAGAGGGCTACATTGATATATGACACGTTACTTGTAGAGGGAGAAAGGTTCAAATTCGATGAGGTAACACAGAACATTGTCAAGTTATAGAGGTTCGGCCAGGCCCAAAGTACACGAAGACACGAAGTAATTAAAAAGACGGAGAAAGCAACACTGTCGCTGGTCTCATGGAACGCAAACGGACTAAAGAAATATACTAACGACTATCGAATCCTTAATTTTTTGTCTAATTATGATATATATATTTTGTGAAACTTCTCCGCCGGAATTTTATAAAATGTTCTGGGCAAGTCTTGGGCCATGTGTCGTCCGGTCTTTAAATCAAGCATTCCAAGCGGGTGAATTTTCAATATCTCAGAAACAAGGTGTCATCACATGTTTACCTAAGCCGAATAAAGACAGGCAGCTGTTGAAAAATTGGCGGCCAATAACATTGCTGAACACTGAATATAAAATAGCTTCATCTGCCTTGGCAAATAGAATGAAAAAGGTCTTGCCAAAGATTATTCACGAAAACCAGAAGGGATTTTTAAAAGGCCGTTTTATTGGAGAAAATACACGTCTTGTCTATGATATTTTATCAACTGCTAAAACGAAAGAGTTGCCGGGTCTACTGCTGTTGCTTGATTTCGAAAAAGCATTTGACTCAATAGAATGGGATTACATGCTTAAAGCATTAAAATATTTTAACTTTGGAGATAATTTTTGTAAATGGATTGAAGTCAGCTATACAAATATAAGCAGCTGTGTTATAAACAACGGAAGTTTTTCTTCTTTTTTCACCTACACAGAGGAGTACGGCAGGGAGATCCTCTCTCACCGTATCTTTTTATTACCGCAGTCGAACTGTTAGCAATAGCCTTCAGAAAATCTCGTCTTATCAAAGGAATTCAAATAAAAAGAAAATCATTTTTATTGGGGCAGTATGCAGACGACGCCTTTCTGTTTCTAGATGGGTCTGAGAGATCTTTGAAAGAAACACTGCTCATATTAAATCGTTTTTCAAAAATTTCTGGGCTTTGCCCAAATTTTGATAAAACCAAAGCAGTTTGGATTGGGTCAAAAATTCACTGTGGAGAAAAAATTGAAACAGAACAAAATATACTCTGGATAGATGAACCGTTCACACTTCTGGGAATTATCTTCGATGCGGAATTAATGAGATGCGAAGAGCTAAACTACATTCCTGCGGTCAATAAAATAATTCGACTGTTAAATTGCTGGGCAAGAAGGGCACTAACACTGTGTGGGAAAATATGTGTAATCAAAACGCTAGCTGTGCCAATGCTCATTCACATTATGCAGATTCTACCCAAAATGTCCACAGTTTTAATGAAAAAGTTAAATGATGCATTTTCTAATTTCATATGGAATGGCAAAAGAGCAAAAGTGAACCGGCTAAGATTGAGCTGTGATATACAAAATGGAGGATTAAATATGACAGATATTTCTACGCTTGCCGATTCTCTCCACATAGCATGGATATATCGATTAATGAATGAAAAACAATGTCAATGGAAAGAATGGTTTCAATCAGTTAGTAATTTATGCGGGAATTGTTTGCAATTTATGACTCTAACTCACATAAAATACATTGCTCAAAATTGTTTTACCCAAAATAAATTCTGGCAAGACGTTTTGATTACGTGGTCAATTTTTATTACTGGGAATCAAGAAATTAATAGTAATACACCCACTACGGCGCGCCAAATGTTTCAAAAATATTTATCGATTCGGTGCAAAAATAAACTGTCTTTCTCGATTGAAATAAAAATTAGGTGTCATTACGGAAGGAAATAAGTAAGAAAAGTATAATTAAAAACCAAAAGACAGAAATGTCATTTAATACTTCATTTTAACTTGAGAATATTCTTTAAAGCGTAATTAGGAAATAAACAATTTTAAACGATTTGAAAAAGTCATACATCCATACCTATCGACATACATACACGTATAATAGTTCGCGTAAAAGGTGCAATTAGTGCTGATTTTACGAAAAAATTATAAGATGTTTACAGTGGTACGTACACAAAAATCACAGGAAAATCACTAAAAACCACTAGTACCACTCGGAAAAAAAATTACAAAAAATTAAAATGTGAACCACATACAGAAAATTATAAAAGAATCAGACAAAAAAGCCATGCATACATAAAATTATTTATGTACCTAAGAAAATTAAAAAGCAGTACGTCTCATAAAAAACGTATTGTAGATAATCAAAAATATAATATGAACCACCAGCCGCTTTTAACAGTAAAGAGAGAAAATCACAGAAAAAATTCGGCAGTGGTGGCTCTAGACAAAAGTGGATCTCATCT
Organism: Ptychodera flava; assembly: GCF_041260155.1. Classification (NCBI taxonomy): domain Eukaryota; kingdom Metazoa; phylum Hemichordata; class Enteropneusta; family Ptychoderidae; genus Ptychodera; species Ptychodera flava. The sequence continues at coordinate 440,295 of NW_027248372.1, forward strand.
ACAAAAAAAATAAAATAAAATAAAATAAAAACGAAAAAAATAAAAAAATGCCATGAACAGAGATACAAAAAAAAAACGCGTAGGCCTGTGGAAAGAAAAAAATAAATGAGGACTCGCCACAGAAAAAAAAAAAAAAAGAAAAAAGAAAAAAAAAAAGGAAAAAAACAAGCACTCGCCACAGAAAAAAACAAGCCCGAAATTACAATTATTTTATTCAAAAAACTCATGGTTCACGGTTCCTCCGATCGATGAATCCCCAACAGCGGGGAATCCGATCACCACATACTCCAATGTTTGACGAAATATTAATCGAGCATTTCAGTGATAACGTGACATCTGGAAACCTAGCTCTGTTTGGCTGGGCCCTGCTCTACTTGAAACCATACTTGATGAAATGAAGTGGGCAATATCACCTAAAGAACGTCCAAGTTAACAGTGAATAGTTCCAGAGAGTCAAGTTAACTGAGCCAATTTCAGGCAGTCCACAGGTCAGATCACAAGCGAGACGTACAACCCATGACCCTTCATAGCAACGCTGCGAACATATCGATGCCTTACGTGCGGTATGGCTGGGAGCCCACTGCAGGCCTTCCACCGAGCCGCACTGTCATCGCCGTTTGGCCTACATGATTTCTACATAGTTTTATACGTATGGTTCGATACATCGGGTTCAAATACCATGATAATAAACCACCTCGTTGTTTGCTAATTTCTCGTCTATCCTCAAAGATCACCCAAATCATGATAAAATGAATAGTTTTGAAGAAATCTGCCGCGTGTTGAGAGAACGTCCATCGCTTTCCGTGTTCGACAAGACAAGCGACGCAACTGTACAAGCCTTACCTTACGACTACGAGTATGGCAAGAGTGTCCGGCCTTCGCAACGCCAGACACTCTCACTATACTCGCAGGGCTAGACAGGCACATACACGACATGTCGATCCCCATTGCAGAAATCTTTATATCCACACAGTCCAATATATGGAGCTACGATATTTGTGCAGTAGCCTATACATAGCTCTTGGTGGCAGGGCAGGGCTGTGAGTTACCGGCGTTATACGGCCTGGCCGTATAACGCCGGTGTTATACAGCCTGGCCGTATCCGGTAACTCACAGCCCGGCCTTGCTGCGGTTCCGTAGCCCTACCACTCCCTTTGCTGGTTGTGTTGAGCTACAGTATACAGAGAAATAGCGGCTGCTTGATCAGTGTTTGTCAAGTCGGGCGCGTTCGCGTTCTACAGGTACTAGTGAAAACGTTGCCTCGAATTTAAACAGAGTGTTTCAGCCCGAGTATTTTTGCCTTTGCCACACTCCGTTTAGAGGCTAAACCCACGTGATACGTGTGTGGTTCGATACATAGCGGCCGCTGCTAGCTTTGCATGGCAGGGCTGTGTACGTGTTATCGGCGTTATACGGGAGGCCGTGTCACGCCGGTAACACACAGCCCTGCCATGCAGAACTAGGCCGCAACGTGCTGCGTGGTATGCAATTTTACTATGCATACCCACACGGCGGCTGCTGTGTATCGAACCACACTTAACCGTGGGCTAGCGGCAAGCCATCATTTTGTTGGGGTTTGGGCACAGACTGTCTATGGTTTGGGAAAGGCGGCCCTACACTTTACAGTGAGGGGATCGCTGGTTGCCGGCGTGTAGGCCTACTGTACTAGCGACGGGACCGCGCCGGCTGCTGGCTTACCACCTCGAGTGTACATTGGAGCGAGGGGACCGCTGGCAGCCGACGAACCACCACGAGTGTTTTGTCCACTTTTAACCAAAACTGGTAACTGTTTAATATAGAATGGGACGTGTCGGTAACTTGGACGTCCATGAGATGATATTGAAGACTAGAAGCTGAGAGTTATCGCTGAAATACCCCAAATATCATGTCCAACATCCGAGTGTGATGATCCCAAACCCTCTGGCATTAAACTGTAACAATCATGACGTTGACAATTATTCAATTTTCATGTTGGGCTTTTTCTGCGGGGTGTTCCACTCTGTTTTCTTTTCTCGAACGGGCCTCTTTTTTTTCTACTGAGTTTTTTTTTTTTTTTTTTTTTTGGTAACCTCTTTTTTTTTTTTTGTAACCTCGCTTTGGTGTTTTTTTCCAAGCTGACCTCGTTTTGGTTTCTTTACAGCCTCAACGCCGGCGCGATCTCGGTCGACTTTTCAATTGTGATTCTCTTTCTTTTTTTCGTCAGACCTGATGGTGGTTCGTTTTGTTTTTTGGTAATAGTGCAAGTACTATTGGTGGTTTTGTTTTTAATCATTTCAATATTTTTTGTGTGTGCTTGATTTTTTTTTCTTTTTTCCCTTATAATCAGCATTCATTGCACCTTTATATCAAATACACGTGTATGTGTACGTCAATAAGTATGGGAGTGTGGTATTTCCAAATTTTTGAAAACTTTATCTTCTCATTACGGTTTAAAGAATATTTTACAATTAAGCATTACATAACATTCTGCCCTTTTTTGCAATAATACTTTTCTCGTTTATTTTCTTCCGTAATTCCATCGAATTTTTATTTCAATCAAGAAAGACGGTTGCACGTCATCTTTATCTGTACAGGCACATTCAAATATTTAATGACATGTATTTTCAAATGAATGCTATTTTTATGAAAAGGTACATTAATAAAATGCAATGATATGGACGAAAGAACTTTTTTCTTTATTATTCATACACGTTTAAGACTTGTTTTTAGAAAGAAAATTTGATAGTTTATTTTTACTCTATGACGATAAATATTTTTGAAACATTTGGCGCGCCGTACACCCACACAGTGTCTGTGGCTCAATCCCAGGGTCACGGTCAACAATAAACCTGTACAGTACGTCAATTGGCATAGACAAGGTATTTGTAATTTTCAAGACTTGTTGGATGAGAATCTCAGTGTAATGAATTTGAGCAATTTAGTGTCAAGTACGGTGTACCCCACTCTGATAAGTTAAAATACATAGGCCTAGTTGATGCCATTCCAAGACATTGGAAGTCACGTGCCAAACAATTGCAACAATTACAGATAACAACCAATCACACACTGTCTGAGAAAACATGCAGACAGACTTACATAATGTTACTGAAGTCTCTTGTGATGAAACAAGTTAAAAAACAAAAAAGCACAGAAAAATGGATTGATTATTTTGGTATCAATAATCTCAAAGACCACTTTTCTTTAGCTTTCAAAATAAATGAAACAGCCCTGCGCAGTTTCCAATACAGTATCCTCACACGAACTATAGTGACAAATAAATTTCTTGAAATGGCAAAGATTTCCGAATCAGACAAATGTACTTTTTGTCGAACTTGGACCGAAAGTATTGTACATCTTTTCTATGAATGTGAATGTATTTTACAATTTTGGGCAGATGTTGAATTGTGTCTCCTAAATTACTGTGAAATATCAATCATGCTATCTCCAGAGAATATTATACTAGGTATTCCGAAATATGATGGTACTACTTCTAATATAAACAAAAATAATTTTTTCTCAATCAATTACATAATAATAATGGGTAAAAAATATATCTATGATTGTAGACGGATAGAGAAAACACCAAAAATAGATCAATTTCTACTAAGTATGCAACAGAAGGTTAAAATAGAAAGATATAAAGATAAAATAATGCTCACGGGAGATACAGATACAAAGTGGAAAAATTTAAGCAAGTTCTGTAAAACTTAAAAAGTAAATTTTCCTTTTATGACTCTGTTTTAATTGATCTAAAGTGAGGTATATAACCATTGTTTCCTTCTTCTGGTTTTTTTTGTTTGTTTTTCTCTGTGTTTTTGCCTGTCCTTCTGTGTTGTGTCTTTTCTTTTTTGCAAAGCCAATAAAAAATTAAAAAAAAAAAAAAAAAAAAAAAAAAAAAACTTTTGCCAAAACTGTCACTGAGTTTGATTCCTTTCTGCTGGGTTATACCGCTTTTTCGACATGTCGACAAAGGCGTTCAAATATTGGTAAATTTTCAGGTGGTGTGAGCGTATTCATCAAATCTCATCTTCTACCATATGTAAAAAGAGTTAAAAGTATTGACGATACAGTCTTTCTTGTGCTCTGTAAAGAAGCCTACAATCTTATGAATGATATTATCATTGGATTTGTGTATGTTTCGCCGGAAGGCTCACCAATTTATAACGATGGGGAACCGGATGGAATTACACGCCTAGAAAATGGTTTAGAGGAAATGTTTGATAAATGTAATAGTCATGATTTAATATTAGCAGGGGATTTTAATGCTCGTACGGGAAATTTACAGGATTATATAAGTAATGAGCCTGATAATAATGTGCATGGCTTGTTTGATCATGGAATAGATTATTTTGATTTAGAAAGAAAAGCAAAAGATGAACATGTAAATAATTTTGGTAAAAGTCTTATAGAATGTTGCTGGAAATCAGACATACACATATTAAATGGTCGTTTTGTTGGTGACAAAGACGGAGAATTTACGTGTACAGCCAAGCAAGGAGCAAGTACTGTTGATTATATAATAGCGTCAACATCTCTCTTTGATTACATTGACAATTTTGTTGTTGATACTGGTAGATTTAATCATTTGCCAGCAAGGGTTGCCGCGGCAAAGAATGCTTCAAATGTTAAGAGATTGGGTATTCTACAGAAAACTGCCAAAATGCCATAAAGTGTACCATTTGTGGTGAAAAAAGGGCCACGTATTCAGAAATTGTTCCCTGCACTACCCAGTAAAGTTTCAATGTCAAAGTCTTGGACATCCGCGGCCTCCGAGCCACCCACAGTACAATAAATTACCAACAATTCAGTTTTTGTCAACTCACGACATTAAAATTTTTATAACTTTTTCAGTACTGCCTGAAAGCGATAATATAAAACCTCTAGATACTCGATTAATTATATCTATTGAAAGTACGATTAGATATTTCAGTATAAATTTCAAAGAAACCATTAAATATCCGTAAAAGTCACATTCTGCAGGTACTACAAATGCCATTCTTTTAGGTAACAAGTTATGACAAACTGAAGGGGTCATTCTCTGAGGAAACTTAGCATGCAAATTTCTCTTGTCTTTCTGTTTGGAAAAAAATCAATATCCTTTTGTTTCATAAAGCAGGTGCAACTAGTCTCCCGACTTTTCATTACATTATTCTGTATAGCTGAAGACACAATCAGTGGAAAATTTTACGAAAATGCTATCTCCTCTCTCAATCAAGCATACTTTTCTAAATCATTTAAAAAGGGAATTGAGAAGAATCGTGTCCTTAAAAATACGATTTCAGAATTTAAAAAACTAGCCTGTGAATTTGTCTACACATGGGAGACACAGTAGATTTCACTGAGGTGTTTCCGTGTGTACAAATTATGATGAATTATGGAATTTCTTCAGTACTGTGCCACCTTCTGCTCCTCGCGGAGATCGACGTGCCACCTTCAGGGCCTCCGGAGGAAGGCGGTGCAGAACCAGTAGGTTCCACTGACAAAAATCATGACCAAGCTAATTAATCTTTGGAAAGGGACATGGAATGTGTTAATGACAATGAAGTAAATTCTGAAGTTGATGCTATAGATTCTGGGACAGAACCAGACAGATGAGGATGAACGACCTGGACAACGATGCAACGGACTTACAGGACACTCAGATTATATCTCACACGTGTGGCCCGTTGAAAGGGGGTACGTCTTTTCCCTTCCTTTTGTGATTAATTGGGTTTTAGTTTATTTTTCTTTTTTTTGAGAGGTTTGGCCCGAGGCCCGCACCTCGTAAAGTTAGAACTTTACTTTTATCTTTCGAAGCTTCCGTTGAAGTCAAAGAAGTTTTTAAGAAATTGAGAGATGTGGGAGTGGAGGTTGAGTCTCACTTGGAAGCCGCGTTCAGCGGCTTCCTGGCAATAAGTTCGACATCACCTTTCGGCAACAGTTTTTGAAGCGTATGTTTGCGCCAAAATTGACAGGTTGTGAAGGTGTTAGCATACAGGCATACATGCTTATGAGGATACTACTATTGTCACAGCATTATACATTGACAATGTATTCGACGACAATTATGTCCGTCATGTTTTGAGCCAATATGGGGAGGTACAAGCCTCTAGAAAATGCGTATATGCGGATCATCCGCAAGTGTACAACGGCATCAGACAATATCGCATGAAGCTAAGTAAGAATATACCTTCTGTGTTAAGAATTGGCAATAGGAATGTGGGGTTGTCCTACGCGGGACAACCCAAAACCTGCTTCAAATGCGGCAGATTCGGGCATATGAGCAAGGATTGTAGGGAAACGAAATGTTTCAAGTGTTTGGAGATGGGACATTCGGCCGTGAATTGTAAGAACAGTATAAAGTGTACCATTTGTGGAGAAACGGGCCACGTTTATAGAAACTGTACTTTATCATTCGCCAGTAAAGTTTCGATGTCCAAGTCATGGACATCCGCGGCCTCTCAGCCACCTGAGGCTCCTCGTGGAGACATGCCATCCCAGGCGGCTGCGGAGGAAGGCGGAACAGAAAAAGTAGGTTCTGATGAAAAAAATGACGACCAGGTGATTGGAAGTGATATGGAATGTAGTATTGATAAAGTTGATTCTGAGGGGCATAAATTAGATTCAGGCACAGATCCGGATGAGGACGTGGAACCTGCCACGTCACCGGGTGACCCAGATGACATTGCAACAGACTCAGTGGATACTCAGGTCACACCTGGTCAAAGAGAAAGGGCAGAAGTTGAAGATGTAAGTGATTTAGATTATAGTCCGAACACTGGCTCGCCCACCTCAAGCCAGGTGTCGGACACAGAACCTGACAACACTAGCGGTGACAAAATAGTTCACATGGAAGCTGGTTCTAGCTCGTTGCAAACAAAACGTCCTGCCCCTGACTGTTTCCTCAGACGACGACACTAAACGCCTCAAGCGATAGACTTGTTATTGACGAAAGTAGCTTTGACGAAGGGATTATTTCACCACACCCTGTCTACCCATCGGCCCAGAGTCCCTCAGGCTCCACCGGAAAGTCGAATGCTCGCAAGGTTACTGACAAAATGCGCAATTGCAAACTCCACGATTTAAAGTCTATGGTCATTTCTTGTTTTTCAATATCAGGTAGGCAATGCGATTCAGAACTTGTTGGATGGGAAGCTGCAGTTAACCATTGTAGAGACAAGCATAAACTAACCAAAATTAGTCTTGCTTGCGTAGTAAACCAGAGATGCAAGAAACTCGGTAACTCATCTGTTTGGCTGGACCATTTATGTAAGGCCCATCCATCCTTTGTGTCTGAGAAAGGGCTGCATTTTTTTTTATTCTTACTTCTCTTAAATTATGGTACGTTTTGTCCTTTCCTTGCTCCTTATGGTTTTTATTTGTTCACTTAATGTAAATGGACTGCAGAATGCTAGTAAACGTACTAGTGTGTTTCAGTTTCTTAGAGACGACCTCAAGTATGATGTAGTTTTCTTACAAGAAACACATATTTCTTCTAGAAAGGAGGTGCAACTGTGAGCCAGTGAATGAAACAACTACAAGGCCAAATAAGGACACAAACACATCCAAGAAGAAATCTGAAGATGACTGCATCTTTAATTACCATTGCAGTTATCTGAGGATGTCACTGTTGGATGCAGCACTCCGAGACAGCACCGGAGAAAATGATGGGGAGCGAAGACTCCGATACTGGAAATTTCTCCTTTTCAAGCTATACGGCCATACGAAATACAGCATAGAAGCAGTTAGACTTCTTGCTCAAGTGTATGCACTGTTGACACCGCGGATGGTAGCCAAACTTACATGGGACAGGACAGTTAATCTGAAGGGGGTGTTGGTAGAAACGTAGCAGATGACTTGGCCATGGACTTTTTGAACAAGGATGCCAAGGCAAGACTGCAGAAACTTTGTCCCAACATGACAGAAGCCTCAGTAAGGCGAATTGGTACAACACTTAAAGCAGTGTCTGATGTGGAGAGAGCTTTTGACAATTAAGTGTACATACATACACCAACAAATCGGGGAACACACAAAAACTGATGATCAATGCGATCTGGAGATTGTACTGAATGTACTAAATCAGGCAGGGTGCTTGACTTTGAACCTGGGAGATATCTGCAATTTTGTTTTCGAGGGAGGAGGTACGGAGCGCCCGCACACGACTGGGCTTTATAGTCTATCCCTCCAACAGAAGAATTTACCATAAAGACTAGTTTTTAGGTAGGCTTCATAATTTTCAGTCCATGATCCGTGGAAGTGTTTGTGTTCTGTCAACTTTTTGTCCGAAAATTAATGCAAGAAGGCATTCATATAGTCCGAAATTTGTAAAACTCTCCACCAGGAGAGGCGATATGGAAGCTCGAATTATTTAGAGAACATGAAAAACAATGAACTTGTATAACTATGACTTGAGGCCTGAAAATTCGACGTAATAACGATTTAAAGGAACAATATAACAAACATACAGCATTCGAACTTGGGGATAAGATTTTGTGTTGTAACAAATTCGTGAGAAACAGATATGAAGATGAGAGTTTACCAAGTATTATGAAATACAAACGCCACAGTGTTTAACTTGGAGCACATTTTTACAGTCGCTTTTTACACTTATCATTCCATTGGACGCAGTCGGGAATATTCGGATCTGGCGCCGGTGAAGCTGACACTGTAGCGCCACCTCATAGTCATACTCATTTTCACATGAAGGCTGAGGCTGAGGATGTAATCCAACTTTACGCTCTTCAGGTTTTAGGCCAGTATCCTGGCACAAAGGTTAACTGTTCTGCTGCGTCATTCCATAGAGTAGACTTATTAATACAAAAGGTAGTTATGGAAAAAAAAGTCTTTCATCAAGAATTCTCCGCTTCAGTTGTTCTATCTACTGGTGACGTGTGCGAACGTAAACTGGTGTTCTTTTTCTGCCATAGGGGCCGCGTGGCCCGTTAAAAGGGTACCTTTTCCCCTTCTCTTTCGTGTTAAATCTATTTTATTTTATTTTTAGTGTTATTTGGTCCGAGGCCTGCACCTCGTAAAGTTAGGACTTTACTTTTGTCTTTTGAAGCTTCCGTTGAAGTTTAAGAAGTTGAGAGATGTTGGTGTAGATGTTGAGACTCATTTGGAAGCTGTTCAGCGGCTTCCTGGTAATAAGTTCGACATCACCTTTCGGCAACAGTTTTTGAAGCGTATGTTTGCACAAAAAATGACAGGTTGTGAAGATGTTAGCATACATGCTTATGAGGATACTACTATTGTCACAGCATTATACATTGACAATGAATTCGACGACAATTATGTGCGTCATGTGTTAAAATCAATATGGAGAAGTTCAAGCTTCCCGTAAATGTGTGTACATGCGGACCATCCGTAAGTATTTAATGGCATCAGACAGTATCGTATGAAGTTGACTAGGAATATTCCTTCAGATGTTGTGTGTAGATGTTGCGACTCACTTGGAAGCCGTTCAACAGCTTCCTGGTAACAAGTTTGATATTACTGTCCGTCAGCAGTTTTTGAAACTCAGGTTTGCTCAGAAATTATCATCAGGGTGTGAAGGGGCGTCTGTACATGCCTATGAAGATTCGACGATTATCACGGCCTTGTATATCGATAATGAATTCGACGACAATTATGTGCGTCATGTATTAAATCAATATGGGGAGGTCCAAGCTTCCTGTAAATGTGTGTATGCGGACCATCCGCAAGTATATAATGGCATCAGACAGTATCGTATGAAGTTGACTGGGAATATTCCTTCGGAAATAAGAATTGGGAATATAAATGTGGGGTTGTCCTATGCAGGGCAACCTAAAACGAGTTTCAAATGCGGTAGATTGGTCACATGAGCAAAGATTGTCGTGATATAAAATGTTTTCAAATGTTAGAGATTGGCATTCTGCCGAGAACTGCAAGAATGTCATAAAGTGCACCATTTGTGGGGAAACTGGTCACGTGTTTAGCAATTTCCTTGTCAATCGAAAGTAAAAATCAAAAGTCTTGGACAATCGCGGCCTCCGAGCCACCTGCTGCTCCTCTTGGAGACGTAGGTTCTAATGACAAAAATGACCAGTTAATAACATTCTTTTTTAGACTTACATTTTTAAATTAGATTGTTAGGCTGTGTTTGATTTTAATTTTTTTGTAATAATTTCAATTTTGTAGACAATTTTAAAATTGCTTTGTTCATTTACTTTTTTAAAGTGTATTTCAAGCGTCTCTGATCAGTGTTTTTATGTGGATTTAGACGCTATAGAAATAAATTATTATTATTATTATTATCATCATTATTATTGTTGTTGTTGTTGTTGTTGTTGTTGTTGTTGTCATTTCGGGAAGCGACATGGAATGTGGTATATAAAGAAAATTCTTAGGTGGATATATTAGATTCCGGTACAGAACCTAATGAGGATGACAGACTTGCCACGTCACAAGCTGACCTCGATTACAAGGTAATCGACTCATTGGATACTCAAATTACACCTGCTCAAAGACAAAGGAATGAAGTTGACGAAAGTGATATCAATTATAGTCCGAACACGGACTCGTCCATCTCTAGCCAGGTGTCTGACATGAACCTGACATTACAGGTGGTGATAAAGCAGTACATGTGGATCCTATAGCGCTATTGCTCTATAGCTCTTTGCCGACAAAACGTCAAGACCCTGATTCTATTTCGTCTGATGATGACACGAAACGTCTCAATTTAGAGGACAAGGAATGTGATAGGCTTGTTAACGATGAAGATAACATTGATGAGATATATTCCGCCGCATCCGGTTTATCCATCGGCCCAGAGTCCTTCCACGTGTCAATCTAATGCTCGCAAGGCGATTGATGGACGGAAACTTCATAACTTATAGTCTCCGGTTATTCCATGTGGTTCGATATCTGGTAAGAAATGTGATACGAAGTTGGTTTGATGGGAAGCTGTAGTGAGTCATTGTAGAGATAAGCACAAATTATCAAAATCGGTTTAGCTTGTACAGTAATCATAGATGTAAGGGATCTAGTGACCCGTCTATTTGGCTTCAAGTTGGCCAAAGGGTTCCATGTTCTTTATTCTTTCTTCACTTAAATTATGGTACACTTTGCTCTCTTTTTCTGCTTTTGTTTTCTATTTGTTCACTCAACCTAAGCGGCCGTCAGGATGCTCGTCAACGAAGTTAGTAGTAGTGTTTTTCCGTATCTTTTATAGAGACCAAGCATGATGTGGTCTTTTTACAAGAAACTCGTATTTCTTCAAGTATAGAGGCCCGTCTAGCGGCTGTGGAATAAGGACTGGGGAGGGGAAGGTTTTTGGAGTATTGATTGAAATGTTAGTTGTTGGTTTGGAATACTGATTAAAAGAGGTGTCAATTGTTCTTTCGAAAATGTCAGGGTAGATGACGTGGCGAGAGTGATTGCTGGAACTCTGGAAATTGATGGCTCTCCTACGTGTGTAATGTTTATGCTCCGAATAACATCACTCAGCGGCCCCAGTGTTTTAGAAATCTTTCAACCCTTCATAGCAGGTTCCAGTCCTATTCTTTTAGATTTCAATTGCATGGAAAGCGTGTTGGATGTTTGCTTGTTTTGTTTTGTTTTGTTTTGTTTTGTTTTGTTTTGTTTTGTTTTGGGGGGGGTATGGCTAGTAATTCTCGCTTTATTGGTGGTAAAGAACTTGCTAAAATTTGTTCTGATTTTAATCTCTGTGACGTGTTTCTGGTACAAAATCCCGCGAAAAATCACGTAAGATTTTGGCAGATTTTTATTACACCAGGGATAAGTTCACTTTATAATGATTAATGTGTGGGAGCCAACATCCACTCTCTAGCGAGACTGCTTGAGGATGAGAAACAATCGCGTCAATTTTTTTCAAGGAGAGAAACGGGGGCTCGCAGTAAATTAACTACAAAGCTGATTGATGATAATGGCACTGTTTACTCTGATCAAACAGACATTATTTGAACATTACTGTAGCTGCAAAATTGTAGCGCTACGGTGAGCCGGTAGGTGATTTTTGGTTTTTGCGACCTCGATCGCCATTAGCTAATGGCGAGCAGCGAGTAGCTACTGGCGAATGAGGTCGCAAAAACCTACTGGCGAGCGAGGTCGCAAAAAGTAACCAAAAATCACCGACCGCCTCACCGTAGCGCTACAATTTTGCAGCTAAAAATTAGTTAATAAGTAGAATTTGTGTACTCACATCACAAGAGCTATTGGAAAGTGCAGAGTCTTTTCGTATTGGAATATTAGTGATTATCCACATCATCCATAAGTGTACCGGCGACTTGCAGGAGACTTGCTTGTAGAACTGCACAGAATTGACCTGCACAGAATTGAAGTCCACGTGGCGCTCAGAAAGCTCGATGCATGCACATACAACTGGCTGGCGTGTTGCAGCACGGTGTCAGTGTCCGCTTTATGTGTGATACTGGCTGGTTCAAATACAGCTTTCTTTGTTACTTTGCTAGGCTGAGTACGCAAGGTGATCCTTCAGCTGGATGTGATAGGCGTGAGCACCAAATTTCAGGAACACTGTCTTTTATACGTCAAACACCATGTGCACAAACAACATATGATAATAGTTGAGAAGCAAGGTGCACACACCCTAACATGCAAATGATCGACGGAGTACAATCACCTGTTATCGGTATAATACAATTATCTTTGGGTACAATATCATCGCTGAGTACAACCACTTGTCATCCATAAATTAAAACAATTTGACCTTTGGTTTCCAAGCAAACCGAGACTTGGTTAAAGTCGGTGAATTTCTAAAAATAAAATCATTTGCAGTATTTTCTCATGTGTCTCTCCTTTTTTCATACAAACGTATTTGGAATTTGGCAGCCCAGACCACAGGTCGATTAGGCATTATATTGTGATGATTTTTCTATTATTATCATAACAAATGATTATGAATATTAATAAATTATTAATATGAATGTTACAGAATATTAAAACTTTTTTACAAACAATGTCGTCTACTTTGTGTAAATGTCGTCTGGAAACTCCATTGTGATAATTATGATTATTAATAAATTACGATTATGATTAATAAAATCATATTTTAAACATTGTAATCTGCTTACCCACCCTCTGGAAACCCTTTATAGTTTCACAATCTATGTCAAAATATACAAGTGACACCATTGCCAAGGTTCAGTCTACGGCGAGAGTTACCATTGCCCAGGTTCAGTCTACGGCGAGAGTTCGAGTGGTTCTGTCTGTGGCCTCTCAGCTAGGCGACTGATGCCGTATGTTGTGGGTTCGAATCCGATTGAAAACTATCCGTAATTACTACACAGTGTATATAATGAGAAGGTAGCCAGCTCCACTCGAAAGTAAACTGAATACCCATGAATTACCTCCGTTTTCTTCACTTCTGCATGTTGATTCTCAAAATTTCTCCCGGTGTTGGCAAGTCCATAAATCAGCCATCAAATCTACCCAGTTTTGACCACTTAGACGGAAAATTTGTGAAGTTTGGGGCTAAGAGAAGGTATATATTGTCAAAGAAATGATGCAGTCTTCACGCAATCGACAGCATCCGGGATCTTTTAGGGCCGTTTGCGAAATTTGAATGTAGCTGCCAAGCGGGACCGAGGGCGGAGTCAATGACGAAAGACACCTCTGAAGCAGCACATTTGGGTTTGATGTACACAAATCATTGCATATTAGGGCAACGGCGCACCGTGCACTTTTGCTTGATTCAGCGGGAGTCGAGACGCGACACACGTGCACAAATGAAGCTGCAGTATTCGTTCATACACAAATAAATTGACACTTCCTCACCGTAACGGTATGTCAGACATTCTTTGCCAAAGTTTGGGCTGTAACAGACGAGGATGTTCTAACGATGTAGACCAAGAAGTTCAAAATAACAATGGGATTATTCCTGGTGACTGCGACGAAAGTTGACATACAGTATTACAAATGCAACAAGCAGTGTCAGCGTCCAGCTCTCGTTGAATCGGGCAGCACAGTTGATCACAGTTGCTGTCATCCCAAGTCTGGATTATTTCAAACTGCTTGTTTACTGGTACGCCTGTAACTTCACTGTACCAAGACAAGCATGCGATGGTCGACGCATCGGTACAAAATGAGACAAATCTATTTTTAGTATGCCAAAACAGCCAGGGCTATAGTTCTTATGTAAATTTACGAAAAAATTGTTACTTTTTCTTGTGATTTGAACTCTTGACCCATTTTCTGTATCTGCTGCTAGGAGGTCGCAAGTTTAGTGTTTTCGTTGTATGTGAATAGCGAAGCGTAAATGCAATGATGATGAACGTAATGCGTATGTTATCGTAGGATACTGTGTGCGTCTGTTGTCAACGTAATCCAAACTTATAAAAATGCTCGATCTCGGGCGCTGAATTTCCGGCGTTCGATTTCTATGTCCGTTTTCTGCATTTTGGGCTTAAAAGTGACGAAAATATCCAAACAAGACAACAAAGACACACAAGTTGATATAATGTAATAGCCATAACCCCCTTCGCAGTCGGGTATACACTCGATTTTGGTACAATTCGCTCCAGATAGCACTCGCCTCTATATGTCGCGCATTGTACCAAAATCTCGTGTATACCCTCCTGCGGCGGGGTTATTGCTTAATTATTTATCGCATTGCAACACCACCTAGAACTATTAGGCTATAGTACAATGGTGTGTATATACGTATGTATGTATGTATGTATGTATGTATGTATGTATGTATGTGTGTGTGTGTGTATGTATGTATGTATGTATGTATGTATGTATGTATGTATGTATGTATGCATGCATGCATGCATGTATGTATGTATGTATGTATGTATGTATGTATGCATGTATGCATATAGAATCTTTCAAGATATATTAAGTCGATCCAAAGAAAACGTTGACTAGGTTTGGATGTACATATATATATTTATCTTTATTATATGTTATAACATTACATAAGAGGAAGAAGCTAAATATAATATTCAGAAATTACAATATTCGAGGGAAATATTTCAGCTTTTTTCAAGGGAGGAGAGAGACATAAGAAACAAGTAATAATTTCCTACCCAAAATTCTTAAAGGTTGAAAAATTATCAGAGTGCTCTTTTGAACTTTTGCATTGATAGTTGATATTTCAGTATTCTTAAATCCAATTATATTTTTTTCCTCAGAAATACTATGTTTTACATCAACGTATTTATTCCCTGTGAAATGTTTTATCCCATGAATATTTTTCAAAGGAATCACACAGTTTACATTCGGTTTAAGATGAAGGAGAATGCAGGCATTCAATTACGTGGTAGGCCGATATTTAGTACTTTGGATATAAATTTTTGTCGAAATTTTATACACTCACCTACCAGACACAACAAAGTACACTAGTTACGTTTTAACCCTTTCACAGCCAATATGCCACTGACTCTTCCTTCTGATACAACCATCAGTCGAATCTTCACAATTTGGTTCGTCATTTTGACCTATTCCTGATCTGAAAGTGCTCTGCAGTATTACAAACTTACAGAGCCTATCTACGGAAGTCTCGTGAGAATACCTGTGATTTGTCTGTTTCTTTTATGCTTTAATATTTTAGCAATCTGTGAACCTATACAGCAAGAATGTAAATACTGTGGCTTGCTAAAACACCACGATGCACTGCGGATCATTCCACTCCGACCAGCTGGCATGTGGTTCTGAAATTACAAGTGGCTATACCCACACGTTGTACTTTGAAGTTAACGATTTCTTTCCCTATAGATGGAAGTTATCTCAAAGACTGCGACCACCATACAAAAATACAGCCTGCATAGCTCCTTCGATGTCGTCCATTGGAAAATATATGATATATTGAATACCAGGATGTGTGCCCTTTGAACTTTCAGAAAAACAGGTTGCATTGGAAGTTGCTTCTTGTGTGTCTACGACTGTAATTGCTCTTGGACAGACTAAAATTCAAATACGATTACATACTCTCGTTGGTTTGAAATATGAAGACATATATATTGCCCTGACATTAGTTATTGGAGTACACTGGTTTGCATTGCAAGTTGCTTTCTTTCCGTCAATATTTGAACAATCTCTATGACAATCAACGTTTGAACAATCTCTATAACAATCAATATTTGAACAATCTCAATAAAAACCTACAAACACGAAATACAATTGCATACTTTGTACTTTGCGCTATGAATGCGTAAACCTGGTCAATGATATGTGGCATGCAAAAGACATGTGCCTAAAAAGAAAAGAATGAAAATCGATGTATGGAAACATCTGATTTGTAATATCATGATACACCGTGTGCTACAACTGTTACCCTTGCATCGTTATAAGATGATTTTTGTTCCATTAAAGAATTTAAATACTGAACTATTTTATTTTGTATTGTTGACTGAGATAACAGAAATGATGCCGCTGGTGTCCTTATTTCTCTTTACCCTTAACTTATTCTGTTTAATCCCCTCCCCTTGAATAATTGCAGTTCACTGTCCAGCTGACAACTGTTACGGTGAAAGTCTAGGACTTTCCGAGTCCTGTAAAACTTTTGGGGACTTGCGCCCTCTAAGTTGGGAAATTAGAGATTCTATTGTTTACACCTGTGTGTCGACATCGGCTTGTAGGATGAGCTCTGTTGTATCGTGAAGTATGCATTGTATATTTTACATGATTTTTGGACATTTGATGGATAAGTTACGTAATCTGGAAGAGTATACTTCAATGTCATGGGCCACGGACTCAAGAGAAATAATTCTGCAAACTTTAAATGCGTCATATTTGCGCAGAAAACAATCTGATATAGGCATTGTCAAATTTACAGGATTTGACAGAAAAGGGAAATCGTTCTGCAGAGATTACCGCCAAAAAACTGATCAAAACTGATATTGTAAAACTTTCTGTCATCCCTACATGTTTTAAATAATTGACTCGCTAGAAACAATGAATCTTTGATTACGAAGCAGAGATGTATCTGTTCCATACATTTTGGCAGTAGCTAGATCTCCATGTGGTACAAGAATTAAAAATTCAAGATTCAAAACCTTAAAAGGAATAATATACAAAAATGTAGAGTCTATCATCTACCAAAATATAAAATATGAATAATTACATAAATTCGAAGCTGTGTATGTCTAGAAATATAACATCTTCACGAATATATAATTATGTATAGACTTGTATAAACATTAAGCTTATGGAATGAGTTTATCAAATTTGTCCCAAAAGACTGTCATTTTCACGCAATCGTCTTCTTTTTCAAGCAGAGTGTTTCGGATTGAATTGTTTTGCATTGATTTTGTAGCTATTGTGATAAGACAATTCAAAGCACAGGATTGGTCCTGGCTTGGGCTGAAATGTGACAACACTGAATTTTCATATGCCAGACAAAACTAATAGCTGGATTTTGCATTTAAACTACTCAGAGTAAGAAAAAACATTGGATTGTCCCAGTTTTGATTTAAATTTAAACAAACTAAATTAAACCTGTGCATGGGATATAAAGGGTTGCATTTGCACTGAAAATGTGACACCATTGTCACTGAGTTAAACTTTATAGATGAGAGTATCGTAAGAAACTGGTCCCCGTAAAGATCCTACACACTTGCATAAATAAAGCACAATGATGATACTAACATCCAGCTAACCCCAAGCCATGCAACAACCCTGTGATACCACTGCAGAATGTTGGAAAGAACGGGTTGTACCACACTCTGCTGTGAGGTGCATATTTCCGTGGATCAGCCTGGTTTTTGGCAAATCCAGTTGCTGTGTGCAGAGTTCGCCCGTGCACGTTCATGAGAGCAAATGCAAACATACAGGCGATTCCTGTATTATTTCACAAGTACTTTTAGATTTAGCACAGACACGAAGTGAAGACCATGGTTTGAGACCCAAGGAAAACTATTTATACTGACACAATGAGGATACTTATTTATGATAAAAGATCCTATTCAAACTATGTTGTGACTATACGAAACACACAAATACGACAAGATATCTTGCGTGAGTGAAAATCAACATCTCTGATGGACAAAGCAAATATGCCTCCTCGTTCTTTTACAAACTAGTCGAAAACTAGTTTTTGTCAGTTAATCTATACCTGCAGAAATTTCGCTTGGGCTTTTTGCCAACATATTTATCATGTCAGGTTGTCTCGTTTCTTTGCTTCTAATCGCTTGTCTCGATTTTCTATAGCGTTGGGATCATAACACTGGCAAGCAGTTGTACAGTCTTCCGGGAATGGAGTGACTTCTTTGCCGGCTGTGGAGGCGCAGCAGTCACCGCCATCCCAGTCACAGTAGGCCCGATTGTTTTCTGCATCACAGAAGCCATCTTGAATGAACCGCTGCAAGAAAGAGTCAGAGAGTGCGAATAGTCAATAATGAGGCTGTTTTGTCAGAAATAAAACACTCAGGCATCAATGAGTCAATTTACCAAAACATGTAAACAACCTGTGGTTCACTTATCAGTCGTTTCATGAATGTGGCTTGGCCCTGTCCCATGGTTCGATAGTGATTCTGTACGTCATTTCCTAATTTTCAACAAGTTCCATTTTGCACTGGAAATCACTTACCCTGCTACAGTGTTCCACGCACTTGAAGGCCATTGGCTCTGGGTACCATTTTTTCTGGGCGGTACACATGATCTCATCGACGTTGATGACGCCATTCTTGGCATTCACGTCCATGATGACAGGGTTGTCTCCCGCCAGGCATCTCACTGTACAAGTATCACCTTTCAAACAGAATTAGTTTGGAATTTCATATTACTGAAGAAAAATGAATGTGTACATAATTTCCAAAAAGTGCACATAACATACACAGTATATCGCCCAGCATCATAGAAAACACTCCTTTTAAGCACTTAGTAGCCAACACCTCAAAGATCAAACCTAAAAATATGTTTTGATGAAGGATGGTAATGTACTTTTAAAACATTTTACAAGTAGCGAGATTTGCAAACGTGTTAAAATTGCCTTCACTGTTTTTAAAACTTGCAATGTTTCACATCTGTACCTTAGTATCGGACACTTGAATTATGATGTGCATGATAAGATTGACCGTTATCCGGCCAGGCAGTTTCATTTCCCAATCTGCCGAGTCAGTTAAAATCGGCATTTAGCCAAAACTTTCTTGGCATGGTATGTTGTTGCAGGTTCAGTAAGTAAAAATCATGTTTAAAGAATCTGTGTTTTCAGTGACCTTCAAATGCCCGAGTCTTTGGTATGACTCGCTGACCTAATGATGGCATATGAACTACGCAGGATATTAAATATATTTCTGAAACTGAAAATAGTGCAACATGAACATGATGACTATTACAGAATCAGATATTTGATTGACAATGTTATTATTTCGGATTGCAAGTGATTGTAGGACTTACCTATTGAATTATCTTTACATTTGAATTCTACAAGTTTGCTTGAAGGCGGTGGCGGACACTGTCCAGTCAGCTGCCTGCATCTTTTAAAACTTCCCTCCCAGGTACCATCACGGCCACAGACGATGCTGTTTGAATTCTGTAATGAAATCAGACCACGCAAAATCAGATCAAATCGAAATTTAAAAGAAAAACAGTATGTAAGTGGAACTGTAAAAATAAATGTACTTAGCTCTTTTTTAAAAAATGTTTGAGGTTAGCTTTTTTATACCAGTCCTTTAGTGATCTTCATTTACTTTTATCCTGCCAAGTTCATATGTCATCATAAGGTCAAATTGGTTAAAAACAGTATTTTTCAGAAAAAGTTGAATATTTTAAAGCACTTGACTAAATCTGCTATAATATACTATGCCCAGTAGCGTGTATTGGGTTTGGCATAATACCGCATTCTAATTATTTGGCAAATGAATGAATTGTTTATTTAACCAGATAAAGGTACAATTACAAGAAAAATATTACAGTGAAAGTATGACTTTATCTGGTTTGGACCATAGAAATAGTCCACAAGGACTAGTCGAGTCCATGGCCCACTATCAGCTCATAACTGTAAGCGATGATTGGGAAGCGATATGCCTTACAAGATAAGGGTTACGAGTTACCATAGGTAAATGGCACTTTACGTTTATGTCATCAAACTAGAAATGTAAATCTCCTTTTTTTCATCAAAAGTAAGACAGATCATACTGTAAATGACACGTTCAATATTTACCAAACTGTGAGTTTACAGCATATCTTATTCACTGAAGTGCGCTGAAAAAGATGACCAGATGACACACCACACCACAGTGAGTGAAAAGAAAGCGTATCTCACCCTGTCGTTTTCCCCGGGGCATCTAAGTCTACATTCACTTCCATAGTAGAACTTGTCTGTGCAATTGTACATGCCGAGGTACAAAGGAGTGGGTGGATCACACGTGACACGCTCGCATGTGCTACCCTGCCACTCAGCAGTCTCTTCACAACTCATACGAAATGATCTCCTGAAAGAATAAACATTAAATGATAGGGTATGTAGCTACACTTTACAAAGTGCCTTTGAACAAAATTTAACGCTTGAAATGAGACATATTAGATACTACATTAGAAGGGCGTTTAATTAACATTGTTAAGGTCTGTAAATCCGGGGATCTGTCTGGAAACATAATCTGAAAAATTCTATAATTTTTAAAGTCCAAAGGCTTCTTTCGTCAAAGAGATCCATATTTGAGGGACTACATTGGTTGGTACTGACTACAGCACCTCATATCGTTTATGGTCCTCTATCCCTACTTTGAATATTAATCAGGTCCACTATCTCCTGCTTAGCGGGCCAATGCCGTAGCATGCATGTCTTTCATTGGAAAAAACCGATCGATCAGAAGTGTCAACTATGAATGGCAGATTTTGCTGGCCATATGAACTTATTGGTCAAAACACCACAATGAATACCTGCCATAAAGTTAATCCAGTGGACATGAAATCTCGAGGAAAGACCATTTCATGTGCCTTTTTAATATGTAATAATAGCTTTACGTTTAACATACATTAGTTTAATTCAGGATAAAGGCACAATAAGTATTAAAAATACAAATTGTTGCATCACATATAGAAAAGAATAAACAATAAAAAAGGAACATAACACAGTAAATAAACTTGCCACAACAGCTAAAAGACTAGTCAAAAAGTTACTAAGAGCGTCACTTTACTTTCCTGTCCAGTCTCAGTTGATATGAATATTATTAATAAGTATAGAGTACACCACTGAAAAGAAACGTACCCAGATTAAACCATAGGTAGTATCCCCTCTCTACTATTTATGATTAAACCAAATACTAATCATGTATCCTGTAGGGCGTTTACAGATTTATTGTATCACTCCTCCAATGTCCTGAATGTAGACACACATTCGTCTTATAGAGTAGGAGCAAGAGTGGAAGTGAATGACTGAATCTGGTGATCCATGATATCGCCACTCTCTCAAAAAAATTTGGCAAACAACAAAAGCGAAGCAAAGATGCAATATATTTTTTTAGTCAACCAAAATTATTCATTGACCTTTTTTTTATGGTACCAGTGGGATGTGAAAGTCACTAAATTTATGCATTAGACATTCTCTTACTTTCTCTTTGCCAGGCCCTTCACGTAATATCCCACTTTACAGCGGATTTTACAAGTCTCCCCGATATTCAAACCACCTTGCTGACACTTCTGTGAGACGAGGACAGAGTTCGGTGGAACATCTGGCTTGTCGCAAACCAGCTGGCAGAAGGATTCCGGTAGACTGTACAGCCCATCTGCCTGGCACACAAGCTTGTTGTCAGTGCCTGAAAGTGAAAGTTAAAGCGACCCTGCTATTTCTCAGCCGATTTTATATCTATTTGCATCTTCAATGATTACAAAAAGTAATTGACATACACGTAGTGAAAAAGCACAGTTAAATTCACATATATATTTGGTAATCTAGTGTCTATAATTTACATATGGGCAAGTCAGTTCACGATCATACATTAATGCTTTCACTCAGGGACCCAACATTACACTCAAGTCTTGAAGTCACACTCATTCAATTGTGAGTCTGGTTCCTTGGTCATGCCTGATTTTGTATTCACCATCGTCTAATAGTGAGTCTGGTATGACCCTATTCATTTTGTCGTTACAATCCCCCAATTAAATATAACCATTTCATTATAGTTAAATTATTAGCAATAGCATAGTGGCACCTACCCTGTAATTTAGCCGGTGCTATGCATTTGAATGTGCACTCTTTGCCATAGGTTGTTCCCAGTGAGCAGACTACTTCGGCGTTTGTGATGACCGGCATTTTACAGTCAATGGGAAAACACCCCAAAGTTGACAAACCCTCCCACTGTCCATCAATACACATCACCTGAAGAAAAGGAAACATAATGCAGACACATTGATTAATGAGCAGGCGTTTTGAGGTCATTACTAATGTGCAAACTTGGTAGTAAAGCATACGGAACAAATGATATGCAGAAAAGTATACGATGTTGACATCCTCCACGTAACTGCCTGTGATACAACAGCACGCAGCTTTCTGTATATTTACATGTTCAACGGCAATATAGGTCGATATTACTTTGTTATAATTATAAAATGGGATAATGCGCTCAGTGTTAACAGATGGCATTATGACAATAATATTTGTGATACATGGGTACATTTTCCGAGATTATATCTGCCTGAATGCTGTGTGTTGCTTCTAATAGTAATCGACGTAACGGTTAAACTTTTTACATATGAGTGGCTGGCTTGTAATAGAATATCTTCTTAATGACCATCTCTAAAGTTCACAACTGTCACGACTTTAAATACAAATTCTCTCTTCCTTTATTTTGTTGCTGTTATCGTTTTGGTCTGTTCTTACTAGTTGTTGAACCTTTGTTGTATTTATACATCGAGATCCCAAAGAGGATACGATTTAAAAGAAGGCTTTATTTACCTTACAAAAATAGCTATGAACTTTCGTATGTCCCATCGTAAACAACATGTCAGGAAGGTTTAGTTAAACTTGCAGTTATCATAGTCGAAAGTTTTGAAAATGTAGCATTACCTCTTGTTTCGCTGATGGTACATAGCCAACATGGCACTTCACCTCGCACACATCCCCTTCTTCGAAGTTGTTGTCAGGGTAACACTCAAGGTCAGCGTGTTTGATATTCAGTTTGGCGCAAGCCGGCTTCTTGCACTGATACGCTGAACACTGCCTGGTGTACGGATTGTAAACCTCGTCACGGCCACACTGGCTTATCGTGATCGGGTCAAGTCCGTTGTGAGACCTCAGTGCCACTGCAGAGATCTTTACATGGGGCGACTTGAACTTGATGATGGCCGCCTCAGTCATGTAGAATGGCTTGCTGAGATCGTGCAGAACGTTGATTTGGATGGGATTGTCCCTGCAGTAGATGAAGATCTCCTTGCTGCTCAGAGGGTGGCTCTCACCAGATGTGTCCAGCAACGCCACAGATATGGACTTGGCTTCTGGACTCAACTTTAAAGCATCGATACCGTCTGATGCAAGGTATATAATGATGGATGTTGCGATGACTGGCTTTCTGAAACCAACCTGTAAGACGAAATCACACAATATGTAAAGCAAATTCTTAACTAACATTTACTTTTGTTAGATGTACGAGCACATCATACCCTAAAATGACAGAAAATATCCAGATATCGGTCTGACACATTATTTGTATAACCCATAAAAAGTTTATAGATGCACTAGTAGTCACTATGTGTTCTGTCACCTGTCTTACTGCATACTCACCCTAAGCCAGTAATCTTCATCATGCAGATCCGGGTTGCAGGGATGCCATGATGTGGTTGGGTCATTGTCCAATCCGCATTTCTGAAAAAAATCACGGCTGATTTCTGAGCTTTCTTTGTATAAATTACTGACAGTGCAACAATTACACCCATAGCGAAGATTTTTATGATTTCTTTCATTTTTTTTCCAATTCAAGTCAGCATCTATGTCTCTCTTTTTCCAATATCATGCAATGTCCAACTATTTCTCAAATCTTACACAACAAAACTGCGAGTCAGTGACATGTAAAAAAGCAGCAACAACTGGAGACCGAAAACAAGTACAGGCGCAGATTCCTAGGCTCGAGTCCACTTCTGTCGCTACATCGCTTCTATTTGTCAATGTCTCTGTCAATCTTTTTGCGTCTTTGTCTATGTCTATCACCCCTTTCATCACCTTGGTTAATTGGCCCAATTCTATATTTTCTGTCACAAACTGGACCTCAATGCCTGGTAATCATTGAATCTAATGCTGGCAAAGTAATGTAATCTTCAAAGTCCTTCCTTATGACAGGTCTATAATCCGTAAACCACTCGACAGAAAGAATATCCACAGTACCAACATTACGGGTAATAAACTCACCTGTGTATGTGCTGGTTGACCAATCACAACACTTTCCGGACACTCATCTGTTTGATATTCCGGATTGGCCAGTGCTGTGGATGCCCATTGGTCAGAGTAGCCAGGTGGCGTGTAAAAACCACAGTCTCGGATACTGAAATGTCTTTCAAATTCTTCACAGATGCCGTCACCATCGTAACGGTAGCACAGGCTCGGCTCTCCTGACATTTTTAAAAGGAACATTCTCATAAACAAACGTGTTAAGTTGACAAAATCCTGAGCTTTCCAGTTTAAACCACTATGATTTTGGTCACTTTGGGCCATCTATTTGGTCGAGGATGGAAAATGAAAACTATTTCCATTTTTCTTTTGTAATAATCTCAAAATATAGGGTCATAACTAAAGTTATTAAACTTTTGTGTGATGTAAACTTTTACGCATGGTGTACCACATTTATTGTAAAACATTTAATAGTCGCAGGTGAGACTCAGTTCCCTTCCAGGATCACCTGATACAATTGTCAAAACAATAACTTCGATTAAAAATCGGTGAGCATCGATAATAAAAATGTCTGCCAAGCAACTCAGATAACCATCTCCATCAACTGCATTGCCATCGTCGCATATTCTTCCTCACTGAGTATGCACTCGCTGATGAAGATGGTTTATTGATCTGTTAGCGTCAAAAATACAGCATAGCCATTAAAGGTATACAGTCACCTATAATCTAAATATGCCCATGTATGGTCAAACGGGCGTTCCTTAGTATTCAAATTGTCCATGTGAGGGCGCTGTTTTTAAAAAGCGGCCACCCGCTTAAAAACTGTGATTGGTTAGATTTTCTCTTTCCATGGTAACTGAGGCAAAATTGGAACAGATGACAGTATACCTTTAACCATTACATCACCACATAAATAGTGCAATTGACAGAATGACAAGATATTAAACACGCACCTTCACAATGAAAGAATTCATCCTTGTGGCATTTCAGACTACATCCATCTCCATCAACTGCATTACCATCGTCACATTCTTCACCAATGGATCTGTTATGTCAAATACAACACAGAAAAAATTATGAAATATGGCATATCATTATTTTTTGTCTAGTGGCCCCTGCCTTGAAAAGTACAGTCACCACTGAAGACTCACGTCAATTATTTTGCACATTTTCAAACTTTAAGGGACAATACTGCAACTATTAATATTTTAGTCATTGTTTTTGCGCTGTGTGACGATTACATTTTCCAGTTCATCTCTTTAGTCTGAAGTATGTTGAAATACAAAGCATTAGTGTACCAAAAATCATGCCCTGTGGATAACATTCAATGTTATTATTCTTTACGAATGAATTCTAATCTGGTCTTAAATTAAGTTTTCAACGATGTCATTTTGACACTGTGCAGAAACAGACTTTGTCAACAAAGTGAAAACTAGACATTTGACATGATTAGGGTGTTACACAAGGCATGGTATTATCCATAAAAGACAGAAATATTGGAAAGTACAAGTTAAAGATAGTTCCTAAAGTTGTAAATAAAATTTGTTCTGGAAATTAAAAAAATATAAAAGGAAGTGTTTTCTTCTTGAGATCGAATGCACCTCGGGGACAGATATTCGGACTTTCAAATGTCTACAACTCCTTTCTGATCTACCACTTTTGGGGGCTCATTTTAAAGCTCCTGGAGTGAGAACAGCTTTCATCGTCTTATATTTTTAAAAATTGAAAATTTTAGTTTTCCCCATAGAGTTAACACAGGGGTGGCGGCCATTTTGAATTTCGAATATCTGTTAGTGTCTAGTAATTTTTTTCTCTAGTAACTAACTTTTCATATTCACCCTGATTTTTATTCTTGGTTTGGCAAAAAAATGCTGAAACATTAATTGAGGAAAGCGTAAGCCAAAGTTTTTCTCTTTCGAGGTGCGGACTGCTTTAAGATTACTGGCGTCTTCATTTGCAAAGTGTGTCACTGATTTTTTTTGTTTTCCATTGATGAAATTTCATTACCTTTCAATGATGCCATCACCACAGAATGTGTGACCGTGTTGGTAGACGAGAGGAGGTGATAGGTCACTGCTCTTTGAACCCTGCACTGCTTCTATACGGTATACGTATTGTGGACCGGGAACCACATCGCTGTAAAGTGAAACAAAAGTGATGTTCACTAGAAACGAAGAGTACATTGAACACTTTACAACAGGAATGCCAGAATAGTCAACCATGCATAATTGCTGTGCATAAATGCGATAAATGATTCTTTGTGATTTCTTATTATGGTTAACACGATTGGAACTAATTTGGGATAATTGGATAGTGAAGTAATGTCCGCTTAAACTGCAAAAATAAGCTCATCTGCTTTTCTTTTTAAGTTAAACACTTGTTTTATGAGTAATTTGTAATATTGCAACATTCAACCACAGGGCACCTAACACTTTTAAGAAATTTGAATAATATGAAGATCCAATTCTCCGAAATTAGTTCCAATTGTGTTAGTAATATCTGCATTTCAGTGTTGTTGATGTTCTACTTTGTTCATTAAGATGATTATACCTATATACCACTAGAATGTGTAACTAGACAGTAGACCAAGTGCGAATCCCACAAATCAGTTTAACCCTTTCACCGTCATGGGGGAAGCCCGAACCGATTGTTATGAATTGTTGTAAATGGTGTGTGTGTGGACATGTTTACAGCGAACTTGGTGAGCAAATTTATAATTATAACACGCATAATCCGCAGTCTGTCTTCTAATTCGTCAACTGAGAGTCACGAGGGATGCTTTCTTTTTTGTTGCTGATCCACGTAAGCGATGTTATCAGGCATTATTTGTTGGAACTGTTGCCTGCCAGGCATAGGTTCCGAAAAGTGATGCCCGCTGACGTCAAAAACGACATTTACGCATGCGCGAACTGGAATATGAACAAAGATGTCGTCTGCGGCCGAGCGAAACGATAGTCGAGAATTTTCTTGGTTTATCCTACTTTCTGAAGAAGAACTGAACGCTCTGGTTTCCAACAAGAACTCGAAGCGGATGGAAACGATAATCAAAGGTGCGTTGAACGTTTTGCAGAAGTATTGCGACGATGTCGGGGAACACATTTTCTTGCCGAACCACTCAAACATGTCACGTTCGGTAAGCTTAAGTTTTGTGTATGGAACGATCTTATGCATGACTGTGGTTGAGTTGTGTTATAAAACACATATTGACTGGCCATTAGAGCAACAGCAGACGTCTTTCCTGTGAGGCGACCCCCAAAACAGACTGTTTGGGGGGTGACTCGCAGTCCCTCGGGGTACAGACGTATGCTGCTGCGCAAGTCAACATGAGTATGGGCCTACCGTCTTTGTTCCAGAACCTTCAACTGTCTATTTCATAGCATAAATCAAATCCTTTGGGACTTAATCTAGTTTTAAATCCCAACTTTTTCACTGTTATCTTCGCTAAACTTTACACAGAAAACAGCATACCTGGCTTTCTTGCAGACGAAATAGTAAGTAGGCCCATAACCTATTTCTTACAATCTTCAAACAAGTTCCTGAAAGCTTGGTTTTTCTGTGAAATACAGGTAAGATGAAAAGTACATTTATTTCTCTGAAAACATACCTGTCCGCGTATCTCGGCGTCTCAACGGTTACTGTGTTTTCACCTGATGGAAAAGCTGGTGTACGGTGCACTGTATACTTCAGTGGTTCGCATGGCTGGCAGACAGGATTGTTCGGTTCGGATGTGATCTGCACCGCATCGATGCTGACGAACGGCTTCTTGATGTGCACGCGGACTTTTGATACCCGCTTATTGACGTTCAGTCGTGTCGTGTACGGCATGTCGCAGTAGACGTCGATCTCGCCGAGAGATTTTTCCAATCCGTCGGTGAACACTAGCACCACGTCCTTCACGCCATTTGTCGGATACCAGGCGACCCAGAGCGAAAGCTGTACCGGTATGACGGGGATGTTGAAGCCAAGTTCAATGTAACAGTCGTCGCAAACACCATCGACTGGGTCCGGCATCCACGCTTTTGTGCTGGCATCACAGCTTTCAGCATCAGGTGGGCCTGAAAGAAGAAAGCGATCGATTGTATGTCACAACCGTGAACCTAACACAGGTTGTAGTAGATTCACGCTTCGTGTGCAACCGAATGAGGCGAGCGAAGGTGCGCTATGTTACAATTCAAATTTTCTGATATTGGAGAGATTATATGGAAATTTAGGTAACACAATCTGGCGGTGGACAGTACATTTGGAAACAACTTCCCCGTGACTTTGGTACACTGTTGTTGGAAGATAACATTTCTGTATGTGCTTGGCATAATGCAAAGCATACAATATACACCATGGACTCTTTAGGGTCAGAAAATGGCACAATGATAACTTACCGAGTGCCTGCTTTGGGTCCCAAAACCCTTGATCACGGGAAGGATTTGGTGAATATGCCGTGCTAGCATACTGCTGGAGGGTATTATCGTTTAGGCACTGGTTGCAATCGCTGTCTGGTCCTCCCAGATTCCCACTCAATGGTGGTACCCACGCGAGTACAATAGTTGACGACGGTTTGTGGACGGAGATGATGGTTGGCGCCATTGGGACTGAAGAGGGTGCCCTGTCGTTCTCCCAAGGTTTATACATCAAGTCGATATAGCAGTGCATCCGGGCGCCCTGTTGCGGTGTAAATGAGTTTGTACAATCGTCGTCTGAAACGATACAAAATAAAAATATAACACTGTCCGACAATGAATCGGTCATAAGAACTTCGTTCAGGTAATAATCTGATATGAAGAAAGACAAGGTGAATGAATTGCGCCATCGGTTGATTCTAGAAACGAAGACTTTTGTTTTTACAAAGTCTACATAGTTGCACCTAGTTTGGAACTTAACATTGCGAACTGAATTGCGCGCCATGGAAGTTTCAGTTATTTAGTAGAAGGGAACATCAATAAGTCTTTCCAATTACGAGAGGCATTTTGTGTATTTTTCTTACCTGCATAACTCATGTAATTTGTGTACGGTGTATTTCTATATACAGTCTCTAAACCACATTTATCATATTCACACGGCTCGGGGTCTCTACAGTAGGTGTTGAATGGTGTAGGTGCCGTGTCCTCGACCATGTCTCCCAATTCCAAGGAAGGATGCAGTTCAAGGCATTCATCGTTGCATTCCATCTCCGATATGCCATGGTGTACGTGCCACAATCCAAGGACGTGGCCGAACTCATGGATGGTGGAATCCACCTTGCCCGGCTTGCCATAGTGGCTAGGTTGCAATACCACGCCACCTGTACGGAACAAAAGACCACATTTTCAATGACGCTGCGCAATAGTTCTTACCTACCGACCTACCTGCATGCATAGCTGCATGGATGCCTTCCAGATTACCTACCTACATACGTATACCTACCTAACTACGTTTACCTACATACCTAGGTACATACATGTACATAGATACATAGATATATAGATAGATAGATAGATAGATAGATAGATAGATAGATAGATAGATAGATAGATAGATAGATAGATAGATAGATAGATAGATAGATAGATAGACAGACAGACACACACACACAGACAGACAGACAGACAGACAGACAGACAGACAGACACACAGACAGACAGACATACATACATACATACATACATACATACATACATACATACATACATACATACATACATACATACATACATACGAACATACGAACATACAGTCATACATACAGTCATATTGTTTGCTGGACACCTACCTAAAACATCAAAAACCGTCTTTTCCCAAGGAAATGTAGCAATTCCTTGCAGTCTTTGTGCTGTCCATGATGCAAAGTATACGTTCAGGTGAGTGGTGCTGTCTAAACCAAGAATGCTTTTGTATTCGTTCACATGCATGTACGTTCTGCAATGAGAGAGAAATTGATTTCTATGAAGAATCTCTCTGGATAAATGAATTTTAATTTCATTCGCTCTTTAATTTGCTGGACTGTATGACACCCTCTACCCCTCAACAAATTCAGTACAGTGTAGCAAGAAGGTGGTAGCACGAACACCTCACGGTGGTTTGGCCGCGCATTGCTTTGGCTAATGTTCAGCGAAAGTGTTCAGGGAATGTCAGTGAAAGGCACAGAGCAGAAGCGATATAGCACGTTAGGGTTTGTGAGTCTCCGATTTGTCATATCTGTCCAAATCCAGAGAAGTGCAATGTAACTGTTGGGGTCAAATAGTGTGTGACTTTGTGTGTCCGTCCATTGCCCGATTCGTCTTCCAGTTCATTTAGAATGCCGCGAAGGGTCCCAGCATGTAGTGTAAAACTGTGACACATCTCATAGGGTATCTGAAACTTTGGACAACTGCCACGGCAGATGTCTGAGCTGAAACAGAGTGGTGTTTGTAGCTACTTTGCAACCGTGGTTGTACTTTATCAGGGTCACTTAAAAGCAGACGAGCGTCAATTATTGTTTTAAAATGTTGCATCTGACGATGGAGACGCCAAATGCTAGTCGCTGTCGACGAACGCTGTGTACCGCGTATGACCCTCTACAGTGTACAGTCGCTTTTCAACTTGAAAAACGAGTTGGCAAGATGGAGTTGCCTTGCTTCGTGACCATACAAGAACAGGGATCTTCAACATACAGCGACGGGTCACATAAAAATGTTATTTGCTTACATCTCTGACAACTGTCTGTCTGAGTTATAATGGGGAACACGGTGTATGTAAATAAACCGCCATGTAGCATAACACTTAATATTCCATTTCCCAGCAATATCACAAAGTGTGGCATGTCAGATTTGCAACAGCAATAGTTGAACAATGCATGTTGTAGGTTGCATGTAGGTTTTATTACGTTGGACGATAGACACTGCAGCTGGTCAGGCTGCACCTTTGATTGCGGGTCGAATTACAGACAGCGACCGCAGCAACGACAGCCTTGCGGTCGCCAAGGTGATGTACTTTGATCTCCGCGCGACTTTGGCATTAATCATCGGCATTGTTATTGCTTTCACGGTGACGTGACATCGCACAGTGCTCACTTTCACTGAGTCGGCCCAATTTGTCCACCAACAGAGTGACGACATATGTTTTCATCTTGTGAATGAAAAGTCTCAAAGAGTTCAGAATCCCCGACCCGTTGCCATTCAGGACACAGCTTTACTGGGTCTACCACCCATCCAGTATGATCTCAGTCTGTCAGCGGGCTGCACCTATAGCCTGCACTCTTTTGCTACTTGAAAAATGTATAGCCAACACAGAAAGCGCCAATTGCAACACTATAGAAAGCACCGTATGTAAACCATGAACCTTCACCGCCCGTAAACTAACCATGAGTTGAGAAACCGAATCGCCACACTGAAAAGATGGATTGGATTTCTAAAACAACCAATCGGTGTCCTTCCTGACACTGCCTTAGCGTCTATCCGTTCTAAGAATATCTTCTCTGTTATCGCAACCCATGACTTTTAACCGATTGAATATGTAATATCCGCAGTTCCTCTACTTTGTTGTGTAATATCCAGTTTCTTTTAGAATTATTCGAGGTTTGTTGAGCTTATCCCACAAACCTTCTTGAAAAATCTCATCCGCGAAAATTGAAATAACCTTTGCGGCTGATAAGTTTTGAATAAAAAAAGTGGAACTAAGCAATGTGTTAAGGAAATGTTTCGATAAAAGGCAACAAATCCCTATTTTCAATAACATTCCAGGAATTTTTTGTCCTGAGATTATTTTGTCCTTTTCTTATCTTCTGAAATACGTCGAAATGTGGGCGACTAAAATATTTGTTTACCCATAGACCCTGGAGCGTCTTGCTTCAGGGCCTGTGGTTTGACATAATGCGATCAAGTGATGACGTAATGCTTCTCACAAAACTCTTACGTCATATTAGCTTACATCATGCCGACGAGTTATTGTGGGCAGTAGAGTTGGTTTTCATGCCAAACATGCTGCTGTAACCGTATAGGAGGAGGACTGTATGTCGAGGGGCGACCTACTGAAGTGATGCTTGTGAATGGCGGCCATTTTTATCAGATTAACCGATTTGGAAATGCGGTGCTTCAATTGAAGATTTGTGTGAACTTACCGTAAATGAATGTCAAAATGTTGTCATGATTGACTTATAATGAGAAAGGACGAGACGAATCATTTCAGTCGGTAATTTTTGGCGCGAAGTTGAATATAGAACGCAATGGAAATACAATTTTCTGTCAGCCACGCCGTCTCTCTTTCTCTCATTCACTTATAAATCATCTACAGAATACACAATCGGACTTATTGATTTATTCACTATTCTCGTGATTACATTTCCAGAAAAGTCGAACGTATAGCGATCAATAGTCTCCCTCTCTCTGTGTCTTTCCCTGACTCTCCCTGTCTGTTTCTTTCTGTGTATCCCTCTATCTGTCTGTCTGTCCCTGTCTGTATCTGTCCCTGCCTGTGTCTGTCCCTCTGTCTCTGTCTCTGTCTCTCTCCCTGTGACCAATTCTTGATCGGTAGAATCATAAATAGTAGCGGGCCCCTCTACTGCCTATGATTGAATTATAAAAGGTAGAAGCAATAACTCCGGCCCTACACCCCTGGTGGGATTCTAACAGACTTGTCAACGTCGTAATATTAATGTTGATTACAATATATTATTAAGCTGAGTTGCTTGTGGCCTCAGCCTCTCGTGGTCGACATAGACCAAGCAGAGTAATGAGAACAGAAAAAACGTGAGCACGAGCAACTCACACGAAATTGTGTTCGATCGGCAAAACGTCAAAGGGTAGAAGCAAGGCTTTAATATAACCACCTGTTGATTCTCACGACTTTTACACTTATTTTTAAAACGAAAGATCGGCTGATGTGCCTGCAGTATAGGCCCTACTATTCAAAATACAGGGTTGATGGTATAAACAGACTCGGTTATGCTTACCCGCTTTTCGGTAGGCCTAAGAAGTTGATAGGTAAATTTGTTCATATTGCTCATATGTATGTGTGTGTGTATATATATATATATATATATATATATATATATATATATATATATATATATATATATATATTCAAATTCAAGAATGCTTATATATACATATATACATATATATATATATATATATATATATATATATATATATATATATATTATATATTCAAGAATGCTTAGATTTCTTTTGAATCGTAATCATCACCGAAAGTCAAAATACAGTTTTCTCCCCTCTCTCTCTCTCTCTCTCTTCTCTCTCTCTCTCTCTCTCTCTCTCTCTCTCTCTCTCTCGATCTCATCACATGACATTGATTTTATAACTTATTCTTATGAGCACGTCCTTGAAAAAGATCGAGCCAATTGAGATTGACAGCAACTCCTTTCAAACTTTCTCTCTTCCGTTAGCTGACAGATCTGGCCGATTCTTGATTAGTTGAATCGCAATCTCTACGGCGTGATTCTATCAGATTAGTCAATCATAACTCTCAAATACACTGCCATCACATTGCTTTTGTTGAGATTGTGGCGTATGGTATTTTTGTTGTCCGGTCCTCTCAGGCGAGGGTCTGCGTTATCGTAGTATCGTATGTGAGTGAAAACACACGTGAATTCAATGAATTCGTTTTCGGATCCGAAGAACGTAGATGAGTATAGAAGTAAGACTTGATTACGACCACCTGTTGATTTTGAAGATTGTTTCCCCCTTACTTATTTACGAGATGTGATACCATGATGCACCAAGGGTATTCCAAATATAAATTCATATGTTAACGCACTGCACACGTGTCTATTATACTAGCATATGGAGGTATGATCCTATTCTGTTTGTAATGTTATGCCCGTATCGTAATGCTTCGATATCCCAGTAATTAACTCTCGCACTATACCCATACGGTCAATAAACGGAGAGCAATGAAACATGAAACTAACAAGAGATTAATAAGCATTGAGCTCCCGAGTATTAATATTTTTCTAAGTAAACATATCTCGTCATAGGACGAGGAAGGCCTTACCTATAGGGTGACATCGGATCGAAACAACGTGACGAGGAAGATCCGAAAGGACCAGGTCGGCAACAGTCACCTCCATCCCAACCATGATAATATCGGTTACACTCGTCGTCGCAATGGCCGTTCCCCATCTGCGCCTTCTGACAAGTTGTCTTCTTGGTGTCGCAGTCGCCGCCGTCGTTTCCCGTCTGCCCGTGTTTGCACTGGTCGTCGCACCTCCCGTCGCCAATAGTGTCGGCGGTGCAGTCGAATAGGATGGTCCGGCTCTGCAGCGACGAATTCAAAACGCTGACCACGGTCAGGTCCCATGTGATGTTGTGTCTTCTGAACGCGGCGTTGAGTTGCTCGTGCTGGTAGTTGATCTGTTCTTCGGTAACTGCCGGGTTGGCTCCGTCGTCATCGTAGACATTGACGACGCGGTAGCGTATGGTCTTTGGCCTCCGCAGAATCCAGTTTGCAGCATAGCTCTTTGCGACGTCGGAGTTGTCGCACACAGTCAGGCCACACTTCGGTGTGACAACGTGTACATCATGCAGTTCATTTGGCATGTCTGATTTTACGAGCTCAGGAGGATTGTCCAGAACCATTTCCCACTCGTCTATGTTCGAGAAGTCTTCGTAGTGATCGAGCGTGCTGTGGTTCTCCTTTCTCCGCGATGTGCTGTGCATGCTGTGTTTGATCTCATCATGGCTTCTAGCCTCTGACCACAGAAGAACTTCGTCCATGAGACCCCTGTAGTAAGCCCTTGAGATGACGTTCCCACCGATGTCGAGCTCCTTGCACTGACTAGCCGAGCGACTGAACAAATCGCCGCCTTGCCCGTGGCTGGCGCCAACTTTGGCACCATTTATGAAGAGCATCATCCTGACACCGTCGTAGCTGGCAGCCACGTGCACCCAGCTATTCGGTTCGTATCTGACGTGCGAGGAGATGGTCGTGGACTCTCTCGAACGGTCGGTGCGGAGAGTAAAGTAAAATTTCGCGTCGCTCTCCGCATCTTTGGCCAGGGAGTGAATTCCGATCGACCACCCCTTATCAACAGTCCACATCCCACAAGTATCGACCAGACCTACCAGAAATAACACACAAAATCGGCAAAAAAAATAACCAGTGAGATAATCAAAATAGACAATATGTGAAGGCGCTAGACGAATACAACTAGATTTTCTAAAATTAACACATCGCCTAAAAGTATCTGCGAGATATTTATCGGAAAACAAGGAATAGAACGATGCATGTGATTGGAAAACTTGGACTCTTAGGTACACTGTAAAGTTAAGTGTTCAAGGATAGAACACCAATTAAACACCTTTTTGTAACACTTTTTGAACGCCCCTGGACGTTCAGAAATTTAACACTACGTGTTCAACCAACGTTCAATTTTTGAACACACGTGTGCAGATTTTGAACGCTACGTGTTCATCAGACATTATATTGAACACCATGGTGTTCCATATCTGAACACACGTTGCACAGGAAATGTGTTCAAAAATTGAACGCATTTACGCGTTCAAAGGGCTGTAACACTTTTTGAACGCATGGACGCCGTTCAACGATAAGCGTGTTAAAGGCTAGAACACACGAAGCGCGCTTGTTAAACACCTTTAATTTGGGCGTTCAGGGGGTGTCAAGCCTGGAAATAACATTACAGACGATTTATATCCAGTGAAATTATTTATTCTAAAAATACACGAAACATTTCTAGAGTAAAATACAATAATTTACTGTAAAATGGGCAAACAAACATTGCAACTTTGTATGTAAAGTTTGTCAGAGGAAAAAAACGAACAGTGTTAACACCTTCCTATCAAAAAATAAGCAAATAAAAATCACCATATTGTGGATTACGTTTTATGTTCATACATGTTTAAAATGTACAAAAATCATCTAAAAAGCTCAAAATCTGGCATACTTATTGTGTTGAAAGGACCTATATGTATGAAATGCATACTGCATTTTGTAAGATGGTTTCTTAAAGACATTTCCTCTTGTATAGACAATTGTAAATTTTGAAGAAAAAAGAAGTTAGTCAAGGCTTCTCTGGTTCACATGGTATGTAGTTGTCAACACTAAAGTAAACACAACATGTCAAGTTGTCAAAGTGTCACAGTAAGGCACAACATGCAGAAAGTGGGGAAAGTGGGTCCTTGGCAGGGTAAAACCTATTTCCTTGTCCAACAAAGTCCTCCATAAATAAAAAGGTTTGTTTTTTTG
This sequence comes from Ptychodera flava, assembly GCF_041260155.1. Classification (NCBI taxonomy): domain Eukaryota; kingdom Metazoa; phylum Hemichordata; class Enteropneusta; family Ptychoderidae; genus Ptychodera; species Ptychodera flava. The sequence goes on from NW_027248372.1 coordinate 476,689, forward strand.
TAATATCTTTAAATAAACCCTGAAATAAATGGGTGACATTTCAAAAATATACTTCTCGGGAATTTAAAAGATATTCGTAAAGACCTTTCAAATTCTGATGTACCCTGCTATTAATTTTTATACAAATGTTTTTACCACAAATTGTAAAAATCACCCTTAAAATGAAAAAAAATGTACATTTCATCATACCTTGAATATATCACATTCTGGTAATCCCTAATGTCTTAAAAATGTCTGATATGTCTTTAATGTCCTAAAAATACAAAGTTGCAAATTTCTGCATAATTTGAACAATCTGAAAAAGACTATCAGTAGAGATCTATGTCCTAAATATCAAAGCTGTTCGATTAGCAGTTTTGAAAAAGATCTTTTAAAGATTTTTTGACCAAAAATGACAAAAATTGCCGTGAAAATTTGAATATTTCATCACAACTAGCACAAATTTGACTAAGGTCATTTTAGGGACATGTTTACCAAATATTGAAGACGTCAGTAAAAGAGAAGAAGATTTTTGCCAAAAAATAGCAAAATTAGCCTCAAAAATATAAATTTGCATATTTCATCATAATTTGAACATATCTGATTAGGGTAATCCCTTGGGATCTGTAATCCAAATATTAAAGGATTCGTACAGGCTGTTTTGAAGAAAAACCTTTGGATGTACAAATTTAAGGACGATGCTACACATCCACCTATTTAGCTGACAGGAAAGCTAAAACCCAGTTGCTAACTACAAGAGATTAGCTGACAGGAAAGCTAAAACCCAGTTGCTAACTACAAGAGACATGTTGAGCTACAATACAAAATAATATACGGTTTGGTAGCAGGCTATGATCAACTAAATGTTACAAGGGCATAAGCTTTCAAAGACGTGAAGTCTCCTTCATCAATTGCAAGGGGGGATGAAAAATTGAAGCAGAAAGTGACAGAAAATTCAGAATGAAAATTACCGAAAAATCAGTAATTCAGAGTGGACATTTTACTCAGAATGGTCTGTCGCTTTCAGCTTTAATTTAAATAAGGGAGATTACACGTCTGTGAAAGTTTATTCTCCGGCAACATTTAGTTGATAATAGCATGCTACCAAAGCTTAGATTAATTCAAAACAAAATACAGAAATATTATCAAAATTCAGTTACTGACCCTTGGAAGTTTAAATCTACATTAAAGATGAACTGAGGTCCTAAAGCTTGTTTCTAGACAGCTACCTGTACACTCATCTTCTTCGTTATCTGTACCACCAGCTTCTATAACAACTCTTAGATTTTCAGTTAAATCCAACTTTTACATCCTGAAAAAATGCAACAATAGGTAATATGGCGAGATGAAGCTTGAAATGAAAGACAAGGGGCTGATTAGGTTAAGGAAAAGGGGAGACTTTCATATACAGTGCCTCTCTTCAATACTGTTACAAAATATTTGCTGCTTCTTGTCATCAACTGATTAAAATAAAAAAGCCAAATTCTCATATGTTGAAACAATACATTGTGTACTCTATGATGTTTAACTGATGTTTTGCATGCGATTGTGTCTACTAAAAGACATGTGTTAGCTGTGATTACGCAGCGGTACTATGCAAGACGTATCGATCGCGCTCAGGTCAAGGGTTACCGCTACAGATGTGTTTTGATGACCCTTGCATGACCCGAGTGAGATCGATCGATATGCCATGGCCAAAAGTACCACGGCGTAGTCACAGCTCGTTGTTGGTATAGCAGCCACTGAAAGAAAAAGGTTTTTTCACGTAGTTAAGCTATTTCAAGGTACAATACAATTAATTTCAAAGGACGATAATATAGATGCATCAAAAATCTAACAACTTTTACTAGTTTGGAGAGGAAACTTACCCTTTCTGGTCTTGCTTCCGCACGATCACGACTTCAGGGTGCGTTTACAAGAAAAATGTCGCAACTTCCGTTTTGATGCATCATGGGATAGGAAAAGACACCAAACTTGAACGCCAAGTGTTTAGAAGTAGAACGCCTCTTGCACGCCGATGTTAAAATTAAAACGTTCATGGTGGTTTTCTGATTTTCTTTTCTAATTTTTAAACTTTCAACCCGTAATAAACGTGTAAAATTATTTTGTATACTTCCTTTTTTAGAAAAAACATGCTTTCAGCAATTGTAGGCCGGAAATATTTTTCACATAGTGTGAAATTCGTTACACCAAAATCCGTGTACGATTGCCTGACAGTGAAGCAATAGTAAATTTAATATAGCGATTGTAAAGTAAAAAACACAAAAGACTGTTAATTGTTTCACAGTATTGTAAAATTTCTTTGATGCTTAGTTTTTGAACACTTGAAGGGATCGTTGTTAACACATAGTGTTCAGGTTTAGAACATCATTGTTAATAATATGAACACTAGTGTTAACAATATGAACACTAGCCGTTCAAATTTGAACACCGACATCTACATTTTGAACACGTAAAGACGCGTCTAGCGTCCGCTATTTTTACAGTGCGAGAGATGCATGTGTGAACAAAACTAGACTTTTTTGATAAATCTGTCTTTCTTAAAGTTTAAGCGAGACATTTATCGTCGAACAAATTGATGTTTATGATCGGAAAAGTATCGCGCACTCAGGTCACCGATCGAGCGGCTACGGGGTCACCGATCGAGAATACCAGGAAATGAGGTGGGAGTGGGGAATATTATGTGTTTATCAAGCAACTGATTGGAGGTAAAGTGATTGTGAAGTTAGCACAGAGCTGTTGAGAATACCACAAAGCCATAAGTCACGGCATTCCAAACGCACACACTACCAAAATCAGCAGGATATACGGTTGGTTGGAGTCAAACAACTTTTTTCAACAGTAAAACGGTTTTTGTCTTATGTACAAACACACCTACTCGCTTAGTTTGGATAAACCTTCTTTATACATCAAACCATGGAGGTCGTAGCGACTTCATGATCAATGTAAAAGAAAATCTTGTTTCGCGCGGGTCTTCGATTGTTGGGACAAGTCAACCGATTAGCCTCAAGTGAATAGGAAAGAAAATGTTGACGTTAATTGCGAAAAAACATGGGATGTAGACAAACGTTTGGAATTCGCTTGGAGTGGAAGTACAAGAGGTTCATGTAGAATAGCCTGCTCTACATCGCGTGAGATCGTGAGACACAAGATTGTACAAGAACCTGCGTCAGCTTTCTATGGCATTTTACCGCAGCTCGTCTGAGACCTAAATCAGTTAGAAAGACCCCCGTGCTTTCAAAGAAATCCAATGTTTTTATTAGCGCTTAAATTCCACTAATCCGTTTACCTATGCCCAAAAATCCATTGAGAATGATCGAGGATGCCAGTGACGATGAAACGGTGATTTCGTTGCACAGTTACACGGATAAAAACAAAAGAAGCGTGAAAACGAACATGTTGCTCCGGCCCCCTTGAGAAATAACACGTTCACCCTTGAAGGAAATGACGCGATTGGGGAATACGAACTCACACGTTTCCTGACTGCTTATTTATTGTGGTTTTTTTGCCAGTTTTTGCGTGTCATACGCTCTATAGACGAGAGGGTATCAAAACAAAACGCCGGCGGCGGAAGCGTTTTAAGTTGGATTACAGTACTGCGGCAGTGTAAACGTGGACCTCCATGATTACACCGCGTGCTATGAAAACCTCATTAACAGTTTGCGCGCACACTCCACTGACCATAGTTCACACTTTACAGAATGCCACACACACTTCAACAAACATTAACAAGCGCGGAAGACAAACGTTAGCCTTCTATTGACCAGGCTTTGAGCAACCCCGAACCATCAAGCCCAAGATAGGGATCATAATGGGCAGTAATAAACGTGTCATCGATTGTTAGGGAGTGTTTTGGGGAATAGAGATGATATCCAAGTTCAAATAAATTTGATTTTTTTATTTTCAGTTGAAAACTATGCGCCAGAGGGCATGCCGTCACATTACCGTCGATTTGTTATTCCCGTCTTCGGGTTTTTGAAAACGTCTGTACTGTGTCAGTTGTGCGTTGTGTCCACAGGTATAACTCGATATACCTGACCATGCATGGTGTGTATCCTTGGCTAGGGTCCCAGTTGTTTTACAAAGCGATAATGCTTTGTTCGCGCGATAAGATAAATCACAGTCCCTGTGGATAGAGGGACTGTGGATAAATGTAACTAAGAAGTTGTGAGGACTCTCATTCGCCATCGAAAAAACCATGCTGGCTCGCTCTTTATCCGAATCAAAATTACAATTTCGATCCCACGAGAATGAAATTTGTCGTTCTTTCATAGTTCGCTTTAAAACCCATTTGGGATTCATTGGGTAAGGTCACGCCGCTGCATTGACAGGTTCCTGTTCTTATAACCCTAACCCCGTCTTGTAGCAAATACACAGAATGTTATTCTGTTATTATTTGTGTTATTGTGAGAATAACCTCCCGGGAACGATTATGTAGGACGGGCTACGTAGACCAACGCGTACTGCATCCACTGCAAGAGAGACAGATTACCCGCGGGACCCTATCACAAACCCCCATAATTTTGAGCCATATCCTGTACATTGTTTTTTCCTTTTTTCCTTGTTATTATCGGAAACACTTGTTTGACGTGCATTTTTATGGGCTAGCGCTCCCTGTGAATCAGTAGGATACCCCTTGTCTGAAATTCACATTGTGACCCGGTTAGGCCCCGCCTCTAAGAATTGGATCTGATAATGTTTACATGAAAATTGGAATTGAGATCGATCAAAACCATATTTCTGTGTGGTCCTAATCCCGCGTAAAATTGTCATACTTTGAAGCGAAGAGGCGTGGCCGTCGGTATCACCAGACGCAACTCCCCATGTCGAACACAGTTCTGCGTGCAGGTGTGTAGCCACACGAGTAGAAAGCTCTGGAGTGATCTTTTCAAGTATGTACTTTAGCAATACGAACCTTAAACCTAAATAAAAACCAAATATACGCAATCAAAATACCAGCGAAAGAAACTATTCATCTGAAAAGTGAAACATCAAAAGATCTCACTCCAGATCGTTCCAATATCAACCCTTCAAGAACAGTGATATGCCTTAACATGCTCATTAGAGCGTTGGACGATTTGAGCTTTATTAAAACGAATCATCGGAATTGCCTTTGAAAGAATAATCAGCACGATTACTTCCGAAACAAAGTGGTACATTTTTCGGTATCTTTTAAATCGGCGCGGCGGGTGCGAAGAGCATAAAAATTAATCAGGGGTGTCGAAGCGGAGAGCATGGACTCTCAGACGGTTGATGGTGCGTGGAGAAGAATGCAACAACATGGAGTAGCGATTCGAAAGCTTTTGTCAGACCACGGTCCTAGGGACCGTGGTCAGATTAAGGTGAAGAACGTGCGACAAACTACAAATAAATTTACTAAATGGTTGTTAACAGCTACGTACGGCGGATTTTACGAACTTAGAAACGATATGTAAGACGATATCCTAGCTTTCAAGTTACTCAGAAAATGAAAATAAAACGAAAAGGGTAATCGCACTTTTGATGTTTAGTCAAACGTGCCTCGCGCATAGATGTCGTTCCTGCACGTATGTACGACCCAGAGTGGGGGTAGTATCTTGCCCTCTGGTTTTCAGGAGACGATCGGCGATAAGCAGTTCACACGTATCGAGAGGCCATTCAAATGCATGTGTCACCAACACCCTCACCTCCGTTCGAGTTTTAAAAAGTTTCAATAATCGGGCACGGTCCCTCCACAAAAGTGGAGGGACCGTGAATCGGGCTATCACGGGGGAAAACACGCCCGATTAACACCTTCAAAATTATTGTCATCGGACCAGTCAATTTCGAACACTAAGAAATATGAAAAATGAATAAAGCAGTGAATTTTTAGTAGAAACATACAGTAAAATGGCACTTTTCGTTTAAAACATCATAGATTAACTCCTACCTATGATCGTCGTTTGATTTTTCTGTCCTCCTTCAGGTTTAAGCCAGGCCTCAATAGTGAATTCGGCCCTCGGTAGATCGTGGTTTAAGTCCGAATCTTTCGGTAGCTTTAGGCGTAGAATTTCTCCCTTCCCGGAGAAGTACGTCGCTGTCCCGAAGTCATAACTCTCGGGTGCGTTCCTTGGATACCGTCCGTGGTGATGGAGTAACGTTTTCTCGGTGCTAGCGCACTGCTGGCGCGCCGCCTCTGCACTCCTCCGTGCTTTTCTTTCGTGCACATCTCTCCTCTCTCGGTTGTAAGTGGAAAATCCCGTCTCTGCCTCGCCGAGGTGTACGATCGCCAACGAGGCGACAAGAGCGAGCGCGAGACTCAGAATGGCTCTCAAAGACGGCATCGTTCAACACCACAGGTCCGTACTCGCCACTGTTGTCAGGTGAAATGACAGATTCGCCTACTCGGCTGAGGCGCTTTTATAATCCGTATCTATAAGCGTTAATTAGGATGAAGTCAAATCAAAATGACAAATCTGTCTCGTGAAAAGCGCCGTCCCTACCTCAAGCAAACTAGTCACTAGGTCGATGAGGTTTGCCGACGGAAGTGTCTGTTAGCGTTGAATAAACGTGGGCATTACCTTGTTCACACAACACAAATATATTTGAATAAATTCATTCTGGGCCAATTTTTTTTGAGAATCGAATGAAGTGATACTCCGCTGGGGCCCGATACACACACGCCGGTGTCGGCCCCCTGATGTTAAGCCCTGAATAGGATAAATAGCTGTCACCGCTAAATGTCCAGTGTCGGCGTCTACTTTTAACTCATTCATAAGTGTACAATGTATTGTAAATTGGACAAAATGGTGTCGCTCGGAGAATCAGGCGTATCGGACCTGCAGTACAGCATAGGGACAAAAACCTACGTGAAACCAGCCTTGCTTTTCAAGTTACCGCCCATAGACTGATATTGCAAGCAATTTTCACTTTAATTTGTAACACTTGGGCAGACGTCGCCAGTAGTACTATAGCCTTTTTAATCCTTCAGTCATGTAACTAAAGAAGTCTTTATTGCATCGCAGACGATCTCTCCTTAACGTCCTATACTGGGCTACAGTTGACCCGTTACTCCTTGTAAAGTAATGATAACACTACATAGTCACGTGAAAATTATTCATAACAACATTGTAGTGCATGTCGTTAGATATATGCATTCACAGGTAATTACGGATAATATGGAGAGAGAGAGAGAGAGAGAGAGAGAGAGAGAGAGAGAGAGAGAGAGAGAAGAGAGAGAGAGAGAGAGAGAGAGAATACGTACGTACGTACATACATACATACATACATACATACATACATACATACATACATACATACATACATACATACATACATACATACATACATACATACGCGCAGACAGATGGAGATAGAGAGATAGATCGGAGAGACCGAGCGATGGAGCAGTCAGCATAGGTAGTTAGTATGTGGATGTAGATGGATATAGCTTGATGTGTGAATATACACATTGTGGTGTTTTGATTAATATGCAGGTAGACAAAATCAAGAGAAGTATAAATTGACGAAATGACTTATAAAATCGTATTAAATAACGGAAACTGTTAATAAATACGTTGAAGAAGCGGTTTCATCGTCAAAGCGAAGTGAAGGTAAAGGGACGTGTAGTTATTGGGCCTGATTTAAAGTCCGTCCTATGTTACAGTTTGATTTCATAACGGAGCCCAATTTTAGCCTTTGGCCCAATTAACTAGTGTTGTCACCTTGTCGCCCACATCATTACTTCGGTTGCTTCGGTCTGTTGTACTTCAGATGGACGCGAGGAAATGCAGGGGCTGTGGGGACAGTTAAAGCGGGACCGGAGAAAACTGCGGTCGGTGATCCGATTTTAGGGGTTGTCAAAAGTGGGGAACATGCGGCCGGGACAATTTTCGTTTAGTCTCCTCTACCCCTACGACCTGGAAATGGGAAAAGTGGAATTTCTAGAAATATGTCTAGATACTCCAGCGTACCCCGAAAAATATATGTCAAAACCTTGGAGGATGAAAGCGGTGACGTATTATTATCCTCCCGAGGCAAAGACCTATGACGTCAGTTTGTTACACATGGGTATTGTTTGCGATTGTGAACCCAAGACGGAATAATGATATCGAAATGGACTTTTTTCGCTTTGTTCAGTCTAGCGTCCCTAGAGATTCTTCATTTATACCTATTATATAACCATCGATTCTTTTGCGAGCAACTTTATGAATGTCATCGATCTAGCCAAGTAAGTGAGAACGTGTGAACAAAATCATGCTTTTACAGGTCGCTTTAGAGGCCCAGTGTTAACATCTTTGTGCATTTTCTTGCACAAGATATCTGACCGGCTCTTAATTACATCTATTTAGCGATATTAGCTGTGTCAATATTGACATGTGTATTGCCCCACACTGAACTGGGAGGAATATAAAAACATTGGACAGACAAAAAGACCAACTTCCATTTCATAACGGATCCTACCAGAACCATTGTGCTTTAACGTTCATAAAAGTTGCCTGAAACGACAGACGTTAAAGGTGTACTGTCACCTGTTCCAATTTTGCCATAGTTACCATGGAAAGAGAAAATCTAACCAATCACAGATTTCAAGCGGGTGGCCGCTTTTTTAAAAAAGCGCCCTCACATGGCATTTTGAGTACCAATGAACGCTCCTTTGACCATATATGGGTATATTTAGATTACAGGTGACTGTATACCTTTAAGGTAGAATGCGCCTCGGGGACAGATATTCGGACTCTGAAACTTTAGTACAATATTCTTTTGGCCTACGACTTATGGGGGCTCATTTCGAAGCTCATGAAGTTAATAAAGTTTTTACTGGTTTAGTTTTGTGGAAATCGGGAAATTTATTTTCCAGAATATAGATAACACAGGGATGGCGGCCATTTTGAATTTCAAATATCGGTAAATATAGGGTAATTTGTTTCTCTAATACCAAAATTTGCATGGTCAATCACGACTTTTATTTTTGATTTTGAAAGAGAATGGTTGAAAGTTTGTTTGTGGAAAATTTGAGCAAAACTTTAAGTTTTTCATTTTCGCTCGGAGTCGCGAACTGCCTTAAGTGTTTGTCTTTGAGTGCGAAAAAGATCAATCTTTGAGTAGGCATATAATATCCACAAACTGCACATTGAAAACCATACTTTGTGGTTGCTCCCTAGATATACTGTATTTGTACATTCAAATTTAACATTGCATTACTTTTGGAAGTGTAACACAGCATTATTACATGATATAAGTGTACAGATGAAGTCGCGAAAAAACAAAAACAAAACTGCCGAACGCAGCAGATATCTTTCCTTTAAACATGTAAGGTGACAATCTTGCGCGTGAATAAAGTTCTATGAAATTGCCACAGCCACGAGAATTTTTTTTACACGAAGAGAGTCATGGGACGCCCGCTTTGTGTTTTACCGAAATGTATAAATCATCAGAAACGCCTCACGATGTTGGGATGATTTAGTATGCAACAATCATTTTATAACTCATCTGAACGCCGAAAGAGCAGTTCAGGTGAAATGGACATGACGGAATTGCATTACGGTAAGGTGTACACGTGACTGAACATTTCATTGACTTGAACACTTCAATGCATGACATATATAATACGGAAAATGAAATCAAAAACCGGCCTTGAATTCCAGCTCCCTGGTAATTATGATTACATAGATGTGTGTTTATGTGTTATTTGTGTGTATGTATGTATGTATGTATGTATGTATGTATGTATGTATGTATGTATGTATGTATGTATGTATGTATGTATGTATGTATGTATGTATGTATGTATGTATGTATGTATGTATGTATGTATGTATGTATGTATGTATGTATGTATGTATGTATGTATGTATGTATGTATGTATGCATGCATGCATGTATGTATGCATGCATGCTCGGTCGGATGGAAGGAATTTATGCAAGGAAACCCGCCTTGACCTGACTGCATGCAACCAACTGCCGACGCGACTGTACGTTCTCTAAATCTCCTTACTACCTCACTGCACGAGTGACTTGAAAATGGGGAATCAACATATCGCATCGAAAGAAGACATGCCTCCGTTCATCCGCTCAGACAACAGTTGTTCGAGATCCACCCACACTTTTCAAGGTATCTATTGGTGTTAAAGAGTACTTCGCGACGTTACTGAAATCAGGTTACTGAACGCGCTACTGCGACGTGACGCGGATTCAGACTTATACAGAAACTGAGGAAAACGTGAAGAAAAGTCTGCGCAAAAACACAGTTCAGTACTTCTTTATGTTGTCCTTCTTTCATTCTTGACGACTGAAAAGACTCCGTTGAGAAGTTTTTCCATTCCTCAAATTCCTTAATTCTATTGCGGTTTAGAGGTACGGTCACTCCGCTTTGTGCTTCGCGGTAATGGCGTACTTTCGGAAGACATGATGAAATGAACCTTATCTGACAATACCAAGAATAGCGACACGCGACGTCTCCATTAGCAGGCGTCAAATCGTAATATTTACAACTCTCGACGATCATTCTATAAAAGTATTTGTCGATCGATAATGCAATAATTTAAACGTTGGTGTCTTGGCGCGTTAGTCTCTGTGATGTGTCTCGCGTCACGTGAACTGAGCGTGTATCGTGTTAGGAATATTGCCTGGAGCTGTTTATCAGACAGATTGTATTCTCGTGATCACAGAAACGCCCAGAAGACGCACAAAAGCTGATTCGCTTAATATATGGTTTCAAACCAGTTGTAGATTGACACAGTTTTCCCCAAAACGGTTTTCTCACTATCTTCCCTTGTTCGACCGCTCGCTGGAAATCACACTTCTCTGACCATCAATGGCTTTCTCTTCGCAGTTCTCACCGGAACATACAGGCGTGATCGTAACAGTCATTTCTAAATTTAAACCGTGACTGTTTCTGACTCCGATAGTAAGCGATATGATACTTCAGCAATATTTACCCGTATATCGCTGATTAATCCAGTAAAAAACTACTTCTCGCTCCTCGCGCATAGCGGTACCCCAGCAAAACCTTGACTGAAGTACCCATCTCGTTTGTTCAATGAATGATACGAGATGACACTGGAAAATATAAAAGACAACTTACAAAATACACCTTTAGAAATTATTTTGGTTAATAAGGCGACTTGAACGTGATAAATGTTCTGTTGATAAATGTTGGTACTGTACACGACTTGCAATCTTGGATGAATTGCTGACAGATCTATACAAACAATGACGTCACCGAAGTGTTTTCGGGTGGTTTTGCATTAATAAGAGGCCGGGATCGGGCGATGTTATTATTGATGATGACTCCATATTTTGAGAATCGAGGCTGATACCCCAGTTGCTAGGAAAAGACAAGAATAAAAACAAACAAACAAACAAACGAATACACAAACAACTTGAAATCAATTAACTAAATTTTTTTTCTGTTGAGCAAATGCAAGATGGAGGCAGATATTTTAAACTCGTAAACTGGTCATCATGCGTTACATGGTTACAGCTTGTGTGCAGATCGAGAGCTTTTCGCCGCCTGGTTAGATTGTTTCAGTAGAGTTAACAGACAAATAGCGACCATTTTGAACTCCAAATCCGGGGGAAGTTGCATTAAGAAGTCTCATCAAACAAGTCCGTGGTCTGCTGAAAAAAGGAGCAGTTTAATGTTTCCAAGTGTTATCAAAATGTCAAACTTTCATCTGCTGGGAGCATACAGATTGAAAATATCTACGGTCCAAAAGTGAAGGTTCGTTGCTCTCTCTCTCACATGCATGGCCCATGACAGGAATTTTCCTATCCATGCGATAACAACGTGAAACACAGGCGAACTCACACTCATCACGACAGCTAATTTGCAAACGACACAAAAGTGTGTTGTCCTTTCTAAGAACTCGCGTAACACAGTATCTCTTTAATACAGAGTATGAATACTTAATGGAGCCGAACATATTTTTCATCTTGTAAATATTCCGTGACAATTTTCCACCGCCCGTGTGCACGCTGTTTTCTGATTATCTTCACGCGCTGACTGCGTGCGTCCAAAGCGCGGCTGAGATCAAAGATTCCCCTGGATTACACCGATGAAAAGGTGCGCGACATAAGACACACGCACACAAAAGAAAAGTAACTTTCGCCTGATGGTGCAACACTGAAGAAACAAAATACAAACTTTTCTGAAAGCCGTGTATAGACGATCACCTACATCGACATCAATGAGGCGTAATCTTATTTCTTAGTTGTCAGTAATCCCTCGATAATCTATTGGTATTGTTCATGCTTAAATAAAAAGTTATTTAATATGGTCTTTACCAATCAAGGACAATAATGAAAAATCCGAACAAAGGTGTCTTACAAGCAGATAATGGAGACCACCGCTCCGAATTAATTATTTCTTCTTTTAAGTTTTTTTGTCATAGCCCAAGACAACAAGCGTGTCTAGGTTTCCCCCTTGTTTTCAATTTGGGACTGCAGGGTGCGGCATTATGAACGGCAGACCCCATTTCTCGTTTCTGCCAGCCGATCTCCGCATGCAGCTCAGTTGCCTTGGTATAGCAATACAACTGTTACCGTTACAGAACGAGTTAATGAGACTGACCTAATTAGCGATGGGGTCACTCATCGCGATTTGCTGTGAACTATAGAGCGATGACTCTCAACACCACAGCGGCGAATTCCGTCCTTCCATCCGTGGGTCTGACTGAACTCCAACATTCCGCCAGCAATGCAAACAGTTTTAAGTCAAATGTCTTGGCTCTAATCTTATTTTGGCAACATATTTCAGAGGATTAGTTTATGAGACTAATGTCTCTGTGTGTGGTTCATCTGTGATCCCGTGTCTGTACGTGTCGCATACCGCCCGGCTGATATATATATATATATATATATATATATATATATATATATATATATATATATATATATATATATATATATATATATATATGATACCAGAGAGAGAGAGAGAGAGAGACAGACACACTAGACATACAGATATACATATAATATATGTATATAGTACTTTTGTACTCGAAGTAATTTTGTTATTATCTATCTATCCATCCATCTATCTATTGCGACACTAAAATGTTTCTGTACATACTCACGTTTGCTCGTTCATACGTGTGCAAACAGATACATAGTTATATACCTACCTACCTACCTACCTACCTACCTACCTACCTACCCACCTACCCACCTACTTACAGTCATACATACATACATATTAAAGTGTAAGACGTGTTAACTGTGTGATACAGTTTATCACTGCTTCTTGTCTAACTTCCTTACGCCTACCGTACAACAAAATGAAAACGATTTCCTGACAATTTTATAGTCAGTGATTTTCATGGGCTCTTGCTGATACATCCTCCTTTAATCATGTTTTTTCTCGCGTCAGTTATCAACTAGTTGCCGAAATAATTAACTACACCAGGCTATTGAATAGGTAAAGAAAGCACTCATTACTTTGTGAAAATTTATCTCAGTGACGATCGATTTTGTGCAATATACAGAATACTAAAATTACAATCTACGCCCAATCCCCTTTACTGCCTCTCTCTACTCGCCCTTACTATCTCTTTAACTCTGTTCCTCTCACCCCAGTCAATCTTTCTATATTTCTCTTTCTTCCCCTCTCTCTCATTCCTTATTGTATCTCGCTTCGCTTAACTCTCCATTATTTGCGTTCCAGACGTGATTTGTATTAGCGGCAAAAGCCAATTGAATAAGCCTATCTTTATCTAGTCATGGATGCCGAGTAAAAAGTGTATATCTATCAAAGACATCCCAGGATGGCACTAGTCCCGCTGATCTAGATATATTGTTCATGGACGGGTCAGATTCTACCAACTAATACATCATGTTTGGAAAAGCTGCCCTGTACAGAACATGTTTCACTCTACTTTCTGGTGTAAATATGTATATTTTGAAACCAGGCAAGTATATTATAAGTTAAGATGGACGGACAGACGGATGGACTGATAGACAGACAGACAGACAGACAGACAGACAGACAGACAGATAGATAGATAGATAGATAGATAGATAGATAGATAGATAGATAGATAGATAGATAGATAGATAGATAGTAGATAGATAGATAGATAGATAGATAGATAGATAGATAGATAGATAGATAGATAGATAGATAGATAGATAGATAGATAGATAGATAGATAGATAGATAGATAGATAGATAGATAGATAGATAGATAGATAGATAGGAAGGTGGCATTCAAGTCAGAACGAGCCTCCGGGACACATATATAGATAGACTGTCATATTATAACAATACTTTTCTGGTCTAAAGCTTTTGTGGGCTCATTTTAAAGCTCTTGCAGTGAATAAAGCTTTCGCTTCTTATTTTTTTTGAAAGTCAAAAATTTAATTCTCCTCCCATATAGTTAACTCTGGAATGGCGGATAAATTTCAATTTCAATTTTCGGTAAATGTTAGGTATCTAGAACCAAAGTTTGACTCGTTAACCCCATTTTTATTCTTGATTTTGAAAGAGTATGATTGAAAGTTTTCTTGAGGAAATTCAGTTTCGATGCGTGCACTAAGACAGACACACACAGACACAAACACGTCACACACACAGACACACATACTCTCACAGAGCCAGAAATGAAGGCATTCACGGCATATTTAATTTCCTTGATAAACAGTTCATAGCAAGTAAATTGCACATCTACGTTGCGACCGTGCTTTGTTCAGACAACAAATGCGGTACACTCGGATTGAGTCAACACATCAGTGCATTCAAATATATTGCAAGTTTACCTGACCTGACCTTGGCTGCTGCAACCCCGATAAGGTGTGAACATGACCCACGTATTTTGTCACTGTGATATCCGGGGCAGAGCCAAATCTTAATTTCCTGAGGAAACCGGTATCCCGCGTGAGTAAAGAGCTCGCCGTAAGGTTGCAAACACGATTCACTCGACATCGTTCATTGAACATATTTCCAATGACGCCAACGATCGTTAAATTTAATAAAAAAAAGACAATTTACATTTCACGACTGTCATGTCATAAGATTCCGATCCCGCCGCCGCGTATAATTTTTAAAGAAGGCTACAAGGAATTACTTACATACCACTTATTCCAATTACACAACGTGTCGCCGATGTATTGGAAATAATAAATCGCATAAATGTTCATTTCCTGTTTTTAAATCATCTTTCAGTATCTTGAATCATCGCAGGACTATTGTCGAGTACCGCGTTGCCGTGGACATATACGTGTTTATGTATGAACATACTAATCACGTTTCTTCAATTTTTTAAGGCCACTAAGTCGCAAATTACAGCCGACAAGAAATGCAAATTATTAAAAAATCCTGACTGAATGTGTCAATTGCTATGATGTCACTTGGCTAAGTTTGTATACTAGTCTACATTTAAGAGAGCTGTATCCTCAGGCTACGAGAGACATACTCTTAGACTATTGAATGAGAAAGGCTGTGACGAAATTTTAACCTCACTGGACCCGACGTCTTTATGTTTATTGTAAACACATGAAGGGTGGTACTATGCCGGTAGGAAGGGGTGATAACGGCGAAGGGCGCGAGAAATAGAAGCAAACTCGTAACTTCGCCCGACTCAAACCTGTTTTGAGACACCAAGAACCAGGGACACAGTTGAGTTCAATAGTGTGTTTTCGTGAAAGTCTACTTGGCGAACATCCCGGTGCTCTTTCAAAGTAATCGAGGAAAAGTCCGCACTACTGACACAGAGATCGACGGTCCCTGATAGACGTAGTTTGTCTCCCAACGTTTGTAACCCTTCGATCTTTCCTTGCTGGTTCTACACATACGTGCAGGTGCGCCTCTGTTGCTTGAACTAATTGACATTTTATCAACTTAAATCATACAGTATCATATTATTTTTAAACTATGAGTCTTTGAAGAGTCTTTGAAGATTTTGATTAATGCTATAGACTTCCTCGAGACGTCGTGTGTAGTCCGGGTTTGCGTCAAGACAGCACAGGCTGCCTACTAAATTAGTACGTGAGCTGATGCTAAAGCGACACCTTTCTTAGTGTAACCGTAGCCGAAGGGGAGCGTAAAGAAGTAACCTCCTTGGAGGACATTCCTTTACTAATTACCCAACTAGGAGCATTGGTTGACCTGGCAACAGTGTTTACCGATAGCGTTGGACGTGGTCGCATTCTTGTCCTCAACACACGTAAGTTAGAGGATCGTCGACGTCACGTTGGTGATTACGATAGGTATGCCCGCATGGCCGCAGTCCCTCCGTGGTGCACGGGCTGTGGTATGCCTACGTAAAACAGAGCGACAGCGCTCATGAGCACAGTTTCTGTCGGGTAAAAAAATTGGTCATCACTTTGAAAACAAGGTCGTTAGAGTTACGAATTATTGATGAAGATTGTGATATTGATTAATTGATAGGCGCTAATTTCACTACATCACCATCTTCGCTGACGTCCTCCTCCTCTTCGTCTTTATTATTATCATCGCCATCATCACCATCATCATCACCATCATCATCATCATCATCATCATCATCATCATCATCATCATCATCATCATCATCATCATCATCATCATCATCATCATCATCATCATCATCATCATCACCATCATCATCATCATCATCATCATCATCATCATCATCATCATCATCATCATCATCATCATCATCATCATCATCATCATCATCATCATCATCATCATCAACATCAATGCAATGTTGCACTCACATCTGTACGTTATAGATATCGATGACAGGCACAAACAAGTCAGATGTAGTAGCCATCGATGTTTTGCATTCATTTCCATACCTTCTTCGACAGCAAACACGACCGCTGTGTTTTGACCAATCTGATCACAATTAGTGACGACTGAATTCACAGACCTTCCCCTTTGAAGTGGGAAACCGCAATCCTTTCAGTTGAAGGACCAATCTTATCCTTCATACCTGTCTCGTGGAGAGATTTTGGACTCCCTGGCGGTATTTTGAGGAACATAGAATGCGGTGCAATGCCTTACAGGGAGCGGCGAGATTCAAAGCAGATGACTTTATTGTCCATTGTTTTGGACGTAGCCGCCCGTCTCTCCCCCCACTTCTTTGTACTGGACCATCAGGGGAATTCAACACTTTTTATTTTAAGAAAAAAATGTGACCGAGAGGTTAAAATGTTTTGCTTTGTTGTAGTGCAGTTTTCTTGCGTTTTAACAGTTTGGCGGAAGGATGGACAGTGTTTGACTGCAGCATACACATTTCACTCTTTGCTCAGAGAGTAACACGAAATTAATAATGAATAAATAAATAAATAACGACGGAATGTGCTTAACTGCCTTGTGCAGAGCAAGACTGATTAAAAAGAAGGACAGTGAAGGACAGTGAAGGACAGTGCACACAGACAGGAATCCCGTCGATGTGGATGATATTTTCAGTGTAGAATTGAGTGAAGGACAGCGTAACCTCTCAAGATTGGGGTGATAGCCGGTGTTATCCGTACAAAATGGGTTGAAGGCCAGCATTTTCACTACATAATGGGTGAAGGGCATATCTTCACTGCAAAACAGGGCGGAGGACAATGTTATTAGTGCAGAATATGACAGAGGGAGGTAATTTTACCGTGTAGGGTGAAGAAACATGTAGGACTGTATTTTCACTACAAAATATGGTCAGAAGGACAGTATTTTCACTGTAGAAGTTGGCGAAGGACAATCCATCAATGCAGAATATTGCGAAGGACAGTATTTTCATCATCGAGTAGTAAGGAAAATATTGTCCTTCGCCTGATTACGAACAGAAAATATCGTTTCTGTTCGGTCCTTCACGGTCCTTCGCTTTGCTTCTCTGTCCTTCTTTTTAGTTTTTGCTTTAGCGGGTTTGGCAAAAGTTAAGAATGTCAACGACACGAAATCTATGACGCCAGGTGATTTCTAACAGCTGTCCCCAATACAGAATCAAGAATATCCGGAAAAAAATATTTCGATTTTAGTGGGGTTCAATTTCGAAGACAGAACAGTTTTCAGCGTGACTTTGCGTCCTGTATCATTATTCGTTTCATAGTATTTAGAAGTAATCACACGATAAAAACTTGTTCCTTCCTAACGTACGATGTTGTTTTTGATGTGCTGCATTTTAGGAGATCCCAGTCACATAAACGTCTGTGAGAGACTGTGGTAAATAGAGCGTATTGCTCAAATCACCTGAAGGATGTAAATTCGAAGCTTGACATACAAATAAACGACACCTGATACCCCCTAACAGGCGTATCGTTTGTCTTCAGAAAAAAATGCTCAGATCGGTGTTACTTCTCCAGTGAGAATATAAATCGACAAATCAAGCAGCTGTACGCTTTCTACTTTTACCATCAGATTGCTTCCGACACTGTGAATCGTGTAAACATAGGATGGGCTTGTACATGAATTGGTCTCTTCAGTTCGTCCGTCGAACTTGATAAAGCAGCCATTGCGAACGAAGAAATCTTCAAAAGCTATTTTTTAATGTTCGTACCCGACAAAGACGTACACATTGCGCCCTGTCAATTTGTAGTACACAAACAGTGAATGGAAAGATAGTGTCTGAGTGCTTGCTAAGGTGCTATTTAAATTTTTGATTTGTTGATATTAAATTATGCCTATGGCCGATAAGCTCAACCTTTTTGAATATTAGCGGCGTCACACATTTCATTACTGTACTCTCCGCACAATGGGTCAACTTTCAAATAACTTTCAGAAAAATTCCCAGTAAGTAACGTTAGAATTGTGGGAACAATCCACAAACTCTTAGAAATGCGCCGTCATGTGATTATCACCTGTCCGGCAGTAGTGTAGGGAGCGACTAGGCCTTGGGGGCGACGGTACAAGGCACGGAACGGAAATGTCTGAAAAGCAAACTGATCGGAAAACCAAAAACGACGGCATTATACCCATGCTGAGTTCTTATTCCGCTGCTAGGTAGAGCACCTTAGCTCTGGTGAGACACCGCTGATAGGCGGAGACGTCATACAGAGGTTTTTACACTTATCAAAAGAAAATATTGTCGCAGGCTTTATCCAACGCAAAGGTGGAAAAGAAAATATATAACTTGTCAAACACCAAAACTAATTAGCAATGTCTATTTTTGCGGATTATGTGTAATTTTCTCCGTTTGTCCGAGAAAATCAATGGACCCAGCGCTACGTTTTGACCACACACGAAGGTATAGCGGTGACTGCACTATTCAAGTATGTTCAGTCGCGTCTATCCCTTGGCAATACGTTAGCCCCCTCCGATGGCACTGTTTATACACAAATAATAGCATAAAGGCGTAACTTTAAAACCCAGACAAAGTAACACAAACTTGTTTTATTCCCGATAATTTAATTTGCTTCAGGTGGATGGCACGTCGTGAGAATTGTGACGACCAGTTCTTGTTGTGGCTACACAGGCCACAGACTGTCCCTACAATGGTCGCTTGTCACGGCCCGAGGCAGTCCGAGTAAAATTAGAGAGGAAGTGGGCCGTCCTTCTCTGTCAGTGCCGTGCCGGGGTGACCTACAAACCGACTTTAAATTTAATAGGACTGGTTATTGAAGCCCTGAAAAAATCTTCGGTTTCTAGTGACGTTATTTCCTCTTTCTTTCTGATATTTGTGGGGTGCTGCATTTATGAGACTCTAGTGAAAGCTTGAGGCATTAATGCCCTACAGACACTAGTATATTTGTACAGTCTGACAGAATACGCATGGGTCTAAGCCCAGGGTCGGGTAGTCATTTGTCTGACCTAAAGAAAGAAAATATCTCTGCCGCGCCGCGAGGGCTTGCTGCAAACTCACATTTAGAACCGTTTCAAGGTTCTACGATGGTCACTTTAGGTGACGAACGATGAAACCGGTTTAGGTATACAGTCTTGCGTGTGAGCTTACAGGCGTTTTGAAATTGCAAGAAACAACGTTGATTTCCACGACAGGCATGGCAAAGGTGCTGTGAATGTGAGATGTGGAAGGTTATATCGAAATACACAAATATTCACAATGAGAAAGACGCCGCATAACGTCCCTTCGCTGCGTCTCGTCTGTAAGAGTTCGAAGCCGCCAGCAATAGCTATTTTTGATGTCGTTGTTGTTGTTGCTGTTGCTGTTGTTGTTGTTGTTTTGTCAGATAAAACCAAACACAAGGTGAGACACCCCGTGTACTATCTTTTTGTGTTTAGTATAGGTTCAGGATAGACACTGACTTTGATATGTCTGTCAAATGCTGACAACAAAATGACCTGGTAACTTTTATGACAAAGGTGATGCGATTTAGCCATTCGAGCTCAAACATGAAACATGAACTACAGTGTTCTTGGATTCGCCTAATGATTTATACATACTTAAAATTCAAACCAAGAAATAAAAAGAAAACAATGTCCTCTTGTATCTGACATATCTAACTCCTTTCAATCAAAATACTTAAAAAACACTTCACATATTTATATACGGCACATATATAGTTGAATTATATATTTTATTTTACTGAAATTTATTTACTCTTCCGGTGGCATAGTCGGTCAAATAATTTAATGCCGATAAAAATCAATCAATTCTAACAGTATCCGGGTTTCATGGAAAACCAATATACGTTTAAGTGACGGTTTCTGTGAGTGCACGCGAGAACAACTTTCTTTTTATTCATTGCCAATGCATAAGGTCACAAAATGAACATGTTGTGTTTCATGTGAATGATATATATACACTGGTTATATTTGGGTATAAAAGTACAATGTCTTACCGCCTTTTGCCTGTCACTATATGAGTCTCACAAAAATAGACCCGCGGGAAAGTACTGTTTAGCCGGCATCTCATGGCCAGTCAATATGAGCGAAATGTTTTCGGCCAGAGTGGATGTACAGAAAGGGAGTCTCACCTGAACCAAAAGCTACTGATAGAGTCCCTGGCAGGAAGTTGTCCGATTAGCGTCATTGGGACACGGGTTTTCGTTGTTCATCACCTGTCAGCAACATAAACAGGACGTGAAACGCGTGTTGATACAACTTCCTTCCTTGTCACCATGGTGATCTGCGCGCCCACTATTTAGCTTGTCAACGAAGCGTAAAATGCTATTGTTTACATTTGAATTCTAGTCCGGACCAGAATTTACTAAGTCTTGTCAAAAACAACTCATGTACCGGTTGAGTTGACAAACTGAATACGGTGTAGCTCAACCTCAACATGCTTGGGGAGTAGAACAAGAAAATGTGGTTCCCTTTTAAAAAAATACAAATTTGTAAAAAAATCCTTAAAAGTGACTAATACTAGTACTGGCCAAGATTTTGCGCAGGCTCACCCAAAAGCCAGTATTTGTCAATTCGTATAGAATGTGATTTTCAGTGGGTCATGCAAAGTGGCAGTGGAACATGAGAAATGAGGATACAGTAGTTCCGGATATTGGTATTATTGGACCAGTAACCTTGGTAACACTTGGAAAAAGGTTCACAGAAGGGACAAATTCCTCCCCCCCCCCCCCATTCAAGGTAGCTTGCGCCTCGAGACTGAACTCCTAAACGTTAGCCCAAACTTTCTCTAAGAAAACTATAAACCATTCCCTTTCGAAATCGAGAATAAAAATCAGGGCTTACCGTGCACAAGTTGGTACCAGAAAAAAACTAATGACCCAATATTTACCGAAACTTGAAATTCGAAATGGCCGTCGACCTTGTGTTAGTGGGAAAATTTACGTTTCGATGTTCACAAAAGTAAGCAGTTGAAAACTTGACTTGCTCCATACCCTTCAAATTGGGCCCCTACAAGTGGTGGATTAAACAGTTTTGTAAAAGTTTTCATGCATTCATGCACGCAAAGATAGACATAGATAGATAGATTGATAGATAGATAGATAGATAGATAGATAGATAAAATCACCCATACACACATAGATACATACATAGATACATAGATACATACATAGTTACATACATACATACATACATACATACATACATACATACGTACGTACGTACGTACGTACGTACGTACGTACATACATACATACATACATACATACATACATACATACATACATACATACATACATACATACATACATACATACACACACACACACACACACACACATTTTTGTGTGACAGAAAAGGTAAGTTCCTTTAAGAAGTTTATTAATTCTTTCAATACAGTACTGCTTGGCTTTGTTTACTACAAAACAAATGGGAAGGAAGTAATATCCCTAAAACCATCCTTCTCCCAGCATGCCATGCACTTTATACAGTTAGCGGTAAATGTCGACTCCTCATAACGACTACGAGGCTTCTACCTCTAGGTATAAGTCTTCCTCTGCTGAATGTGGTGTATCGTACACGTGATCTGCATCTCCTTCAAATTCACTAGGCGAGTGGGGGACTTCATACAAGGGTTCTTTGTGTCTAGGGGGAAAAAAACAAAGGTTCAAAACGAGATACATCAGACGGTACGTTGAGATAGCCATTTACTTGTTTAACAGATTATTAGCCTCTACATATACACTAACTCTTTGAGAGACTGTCACCAGATGAATTCGGAATGATATGTGTGTCAAAGCACCGGCATGTAGGATTACATATTTGCTGTGATGGGTGGGGGTGATTAAAAACGGCAAACGACAACGAAACTTGGAGCATCTATTTCAATTTTCGTGCTCCAATCCGCGCAATTTGTTGTGGTTACACATATCTAACAAAATGTGTTGAGATCCTAATGATAACACTGCCATCCACAGTGTAGGGACTGTTCAATGAAGCTCGAAGACTGCCAACATTTGTCACGGGCGTGAATGAGATTGCCCGTAGAGGGCGCTCTGCGAAAGAATTTCGCACAGGTTGCCCTGTTTTGCTGCCACAATGTGTTGTTGATTTAAACAGCCTGCTTACCCGATACCACGGCCAGATTTGCCCCGTTTGTCCGGTG
The DNA here is from genome assembly GCF_041260155.1 of Ptychodera flava. Taxonomy (NCBI): domain Eukaryota; kingdom Metazoa; phylum Hemichordata; class Enteropneusta; family Ptychoderidae; genus Ptychodera; species Ptychodera flava. Next base: position 499,503 of record NW_027248372.1, read on the forward strand.
TTGGTGGAGGTGAGTACTCTGGAATAACACTCCTGAGAGAGAGAGAGAGAGAGAGAGAGAGAGAGAGAGAGAGAGAGAGAGAGAGAGAGAGAGAGAGAGAGAGAGAGAGAAGGAATAATCGTTAACATTTTAAGTACTGAAGACCATCGTGTAATGCACAATTCGAATGCATAATTTTTATGAATACTGGAAAATAACACCTTAAAAATCGACAACAGGCATTCTCTGTATGCCTGGTGACTTGAATTTCAAGTGAACGTTAAACATCAATTTTGCTGAAACGGCCTCATTGCTTTTTTATTGGAGAGGGGGTCTCAAATATATCCAACTTTCGAATAATTGAACGACAATGGGTGTAGTGTCTATCTAGATAACAAAGGGTTATGATTAGACCAAGGCAGAGACGAGATTAACCCAATAGGGCACCGTGACAGTGTTTTTTAAGTTGTGATAACGCCCCCTAGCGATCGAAGACTTACTCTCGCCTGGAACTATCCGGAACCGGTACATCTTCATACGGGTCAATGTACAAGTCTTCTTCACTGCCATGGTCACTACGAATAGTGCTGTACACGCTGCTGCCGTCTCTTTTGTCGCTTTGTGGCCTGATATTTGCAAGAGAAAAAAATGAGATAGTACTTTGTTCCATCCTTCAACGTGGAGCTACGTAACATAGCGTGACAGATAACTGCTTGAACAATAACCTTACGATATAGTGAGATACTTTTGTACTTTAATTACTTTATTAATTATAACATAATTTATTGCATGAAACAAGTAGCGTTGCTGAGGTAAAGGGCATTCATAGAAAAAAAAATGGCGGGGCCAAAATTTTCATTTGCCTGTGAAAAATTGAGTTGGTCTGTATATTGACAGCCTTGCGTACGAGTCCCGGTATGTAGGCCTATAAGTTGCCCGGGGTGCAGAATTATTTTACAGTTACAAACGTTCGTCAATTCTTGTGAAGAGTGACCCTATCCCCACATAATTGATCCTTAACTGAGTGCAGACGTAATTAATGTTTTACTGTGCTTACCCAGTAAGTTTTGGTCTGTCGGATGTTGGGGGAGGAGGCGGGGGAACGGCGTCTCCCGGCTTTCTTTTTGCCGCTTCCTTCTTGGCTTCCGGATCCACCGAAAACAATTTTCGCCATCTAAAATTCGGACAGACAAAAATAACATTTTAACGAATTGCTTTCGCTCACAATCCACCACATATAATGTAGTATCTCACGCCGAATTCACATTCAGAAACACAAGGGATTTCTTGGGGATCTCACATTTAAATATAATATTGCAAGGTGGGCTCTAGTCTTTTCTATTTCGTCCACTTCTATCCTTAGAGGAATTTTCTGTTCGCAAAGGTGCTGAATGGTAACTTATACATCAAAGCAAAACTTTACAGCAATATCTCAGCAATTAAATGTAATGGATACAAGTGTCACCAGCCTCGGCATCCTTTAACATGTCGACGCCACGGACAAAAAATAGAATTAGGCCTTCAATGTTAGAGGATTTTTTTCCTGAGACAAGCTGTCAACATTATGAAAGGAAAACGCCAACTTCAAGTTAAGGTACACAGACCATCGAATTAGATATGCCACATATTACAACTCATCCTGGGTTCACATGGCAAAACTGGAACCCAGAGTCACTGTATTATTTCTCTTCGGAGATACTCGGGAAGAATTTACCCATTTTGAAATAAGTCACATTTCCGTGGAGCCGTACGGCAGTATCACGGGAAATACGAAATTGCTGATCCAAAAGCAACCCCTCCGAGGACCAAACGCTACATTTGCTACTTCTCCCATCCTATTTAAAGGGACAAAGTCGGCCATTTTTCATGAAACACGATTGGAACTAATTTGGGATAACTTGATTTTCATATTTTTCAAGTTTCTCAAAATGTTAGGTGCCATATAGGTGAATGTTGCAATATTGCAAATTACTCATAAAAAACAAATGTGTAATGTAAAAAGAAAAGCAGATGACATTACATTTGTAGATTAAATCAGCATTACTTCACCATCTAATTATCCCAAATTAGTTCCAATCGTGTTATGAGTTTTGTTTGATGCTAGATACTACTTTTATTGTTTGACATGTTGAAAGATACTGAATGAATGATTAACCATGCATATATTCGACCCCCGTTTTAGACTAATTACATGAAACCATTGCAAAAATGAATTAATGGTCATGGCCATTAATGCAGTTTCGCGATGGTGTCATGTATTATTGTGTCTAAAACTGGGGTCGAATATATGCATGGTCGACCATTCATTCAGTATCTTTCAACATGTCAAACAATATTAAGTAGTATCTCGTATCAAATAAAATTCATGAAAAAATGGCCGACTTTGTCCCTTTAACTTGACGAATTTCTGCTCAATCGGTGATTTTTTGACTAATCTTCCTTCCTCAAAAAGTCACGTAGTCGCCGGGACAAGTTTTAGGGCGTGTTTAAAATACACTAACTTTTATCATAGAGAAAGATAGATAGTCTATGATACTCTGTGCTTTTATTAAGTCTTACTAAGCACAAGAAATTATAAAAACGCTTCTAAAATTTCACTACGACTTCGAAAGAAAAGGACAGCTTTTTACCAGAAATTCGAAAGCATAAAGCCATCTGCCAATGCACTTTTACTACTATGTTATGTTATGTTATGTTATATTTATTTATTAAAGTGTCATGTGTGGTCTTAAACAGCTTGGTTGCCACACCCAGCCCCAAGGGCTTACAAGACACTGAAACAGTAAATAAAGTACATAGATATGAATAGCTCGAAATGTAATTTAAGTATAAGAAGCTTCTTGTCTCATTGAAAATGCATGATAGACATAGGATGCCAATGCCAACTAGTAGTAGCGAAAAGAAAAACACTTACCCGCCCTTGGCTCTAATCAACGACACAAACATAACAGTGCCGCCGATAACAATGCTGGACAGTACGCAGATGACAACAATGAAAGCTGAAATAAGTAAGTAATTAAGTAATTAAGTAAGTAAGTAAGTAAGTAAGTAATTAAGTAAGTAAGTAAGTAAGTAAGTATATTTTCAGCAGATTTTCATCTGACAGGGAAATAAAGCATATGATTGTCATTTGTATCTAAACCCAAAAATTTTGAAAACTCTGTGTGAGAGACATGTAATAAAAATATCATAGCCCACACAGGGATTGTGTACCCTCGGCATTACCGTTGACTATGCGATCGCCAGGTCTTACGGCGGCTGAACTAGAACGACATTCGGGCAGTACGAACGGAACGCATAATCGCTTCTCAGTAGAACTATCGTGTACCGAAAAATAATGGTTAAAGCCACACAATTTACCTATTGTTGTATTGGCGCAGTGGATGACATGACATAATCTTCTCTCTAACAGGGCAGACTTGGGACAGTTGATGACACCAATATCGCATTCACGTGATCTTGACTGGTGACCGTTACCGCAGGTCACATTGCAACCCGACCACTTCGACCACTCCGTAAAGAGTGCAGAGAAACCTGACTCTTTGAATTGTCGGTCCGCTAACTCGTAATCACCCAAAAACGACGGTGGTGGCCTGTCGTGTGTGATGCCGAAAGGACCGAACATTCCAGAACGCCCTCTACCAGAATTTCTCTGTTTCAGTCGAGATTCTAAATGTCTTCTTAGTGTTGCCTCTTCGTCCAATTCCTTTTCCAAATCATTATCCATGAGTCTATCAAAGCGGTCTACATCTGACGACTTTTTCACTCGCTTGAATCTACTTTCGTCATCGAGATATCTACGTTGCCTGTTGACGAGGGCGCTGTACCTCTTCCCATCCCCACCCAGTTCACCATACACTTGGTATCCATTGGCAAGTCTTTCATCAAGCCTGGTATCTGGCAAGTTACAGACAGTAGAGATAAGATAAATCTTCCCGAGAATGCATTTACTGGTGCAACAAGACCTAACGCTCTTGGGATGTCAAAAATTGAAATGTTTCAAACCAACTTGCAATACTTGGCATTCGCAAAATATAATTCGTCTGCTCGTAGACAGTGGAGCGAAATCTTCCGCTCCAGTATTGGGATGGCAACATTTTATGTAGACTAAAAGTAAAGTTTTTCGCTTTTTGAATGATTTTCACAAGCGTGAAAGACAGACGCCCATCCAACACATGTATTTTATAAGTGGGTATTTTTGAATCATCGTGCCCAGCGAATTTGTGCGAAGAGGACTGGCAAATGAGTCTGCACAGCCAGATCATCCGGAATACTAGACACACCCGATCCTCATCGCTTAGAAATTATTATATTACTTCAACTTAAGATTTAAAAGCTTCCATGAAACAGCCGATCTCCGCAAATAAAACGCTCATGCGTCCTGGGATAACCTTCTGGCCAAAATTCTCTATATAAATGTTGTATTAATCACAAGTATGTGTCTCTCTTCAAAATTAAAATGGTCAGAAGTAGGATACTATAACGAAAGACCGAAAGAACAGAAGCTGATCATCATTGCTATTGGAGTCGTACGCTTACCTTTAAAGTCATTAAAAGGGTTATCCGAAGTGAAAAATAACCCACACATTTCACTAGACTGAGCATCGTGAAAGAGTGCACTACTTTTATGGGTAAGCGTTGAAATGTATCTAGATACAACTTGTGAATTTTCATTTACTCCTGGAGCATATTTTATGAGATGTTCAGATACTGATATTTGGACTTTCAAATTTGTATAACACTTTTCTAATTTACTGCTTGTGTGAGTATGGGTGGATGGGGGGGGGGGGCTAATTGCTCTCGGAATAAGAAAAACTTTTACCATCTTAGTTTTTTGAAAAATCGAAAATTATGTTTTCCCGATAGAGTTAACACAGGGATGGTGGTTCCACCAATTCAGAGTTTGATGTAGCCAAGTACGAGTGTATTTGAACACGGACCTTCTTTGCTAGGTAAGAAGGTACTGTAGGCTGCGAGTTCGAATCCGATAGAAAAAAATACTGAATTACCAACGTGTCTTCCTGAAATCATACAAACGCGCCTGGAGTGAAAGACGTAAACGTTTGCTCAAACTTTCCCCAAGGAAGCTTTCAAGCATTCCCTATTAGAACTATAAATACAAATCATGGGTCACTGGGCAAATTTGTCACCAGAGAAACAAATTAACTTAAAATGGCCGGGGGGGGGGGGGATTGCCGACTTACGTAAAATAGAGGATGAAATTTTTATTTACGACAAGAGCTTTGAAGTTCGCTCTTACAAGTGCTACATCAATGTCTTGTAAAAAATTGAGAGTTCGAATATTTGTCCTCGAGACGCATTTTACCTTAATACCGGTATGTTTCTCTGCATGCAAGGCGACCCTGAATTTTATTCTCGATTTTGTTTTAGAGTATGGTTGAATATTTCAGGGTCGAAAGTTTGAGCAAACGTTGAAGTCTTTCACTTCCGAGGAGCATACTGCCTTAAAGCAACACGTGTTCGAACTTCAGTCGATGTCAGCAGCATGGAACGCCGCGCTTGCGAAGCCGAGTGTCAACATTACGATCGCCATCAAGGCCGTACGAAAATAACCATAAAAAATAGAACACACCTTGTGAGTTTATGACATCAAGGACAGAGCCACAAATTATCAAAACGATCACCACGACTGCTTCTAGCCTCATGTTACCATTGCTTCTTGGGTATTACTGAAATAATTTGGCAGAACAAAGTATACATATTGAGAGTATATTTTTACGTGGACCATGTCCCTGTTCTGTGGCGTGCGATGTTCAAACCACAGATGTTCGGTGAACATTCTGTATTTCGATTCGAATAGTTCGAACGCCGTACCCCTCAGCCTTGTGTTTCAGTGAGGCTGGTGCAAAGGGCTCGAAGTTTCGATATCATCTCGCAACGACGACGAATTAATCATGAAAAGATAAAGGTATTTGAGAGGACCATCCCTAAACTGAACCCAAGCACCGAACTTGTTCTCAACCGAAGTGTCTCCCAGTCTTTTTCCTCTTCTGCAACGCCCTCTAGTGATCTTATTATTAACAAAGGGAATTGTAATGGGGACTCGTTCTCTCTATTGTGCCGCATAGTTCTAGTACTCCCACTGACAACATCAAGCCGCGACAGGAAAAGAAACATCTTGGAATTTTTTTGCGAGGAACAATAACCATGTTGTCGGTAGCTTATATGCTCATGGAGCTTATGAGTTCCAAGAGCACGCTCCGATCTAGATGGGCCCGGTCACAAATACGGCTTCTGCACAGAATAATTCGCGAACAAGACGTGGAAGGCTGCAAAGAGTTTCTGAGAGGCGACGTCAACTGGAAGGAATTATTGCCCATCGGAAAGGAAGAGGGGGAGGGGGAGGGGCATGTTTATCTTCCGCATCACCTGATGTTCTACCACCTTAGCAACAACATGAACATAGAGATTCTGCAGATGTTACTCGACAGCGGGCTGGATCCAAACTTCGGGGATCGCGCGGGAAGGACGGCGCTGCACTGCTTGATCAGGAAGATGCACTACCAGAAGATGTTCAACAGGAACGAAGGCGATGCGGATCAGTTGTTGGGGGCCTACATGAAGACTTTGCTTGTCTACGGTGCCAACCCTAACGCACAGGACGTCAATGGGAGCACGCCCATGCACTCGGCCGCCATTTACAACTATCCTGGCTGCAGTTCTGTGCTGAAACAGTACGGTGGCAACGTCGAGATGGAAGACTCGAGAGGGATGACGCCCTTCCTAAAAGCAGTTGAGTTCGGTAGCTTTCAGGTTATGCAGGAGTTGGCTTCCCTGGGCGTTAACGTGCACCGCTGGGATAATTTTGGCAAGACTGCCTTGCACGCCATGGGGCAGCACGCCCGCATGCAGAGGATGCAGTGCATGAAGTTTCTCATGGGGCACGGACTGGATGTTAATCAGCAGGACAACGAAGGTAACACTTGCCTGCATTTGGCTGCCAGGTCGAAAGCCCCAGAGGACATCATCGTTGAGCTGTTACTGAACGGCGCCGACGCAAACATACTGAACAATCTAGGGCGCTCGCCGCTGCATGAATATTTGGACAATGAATATTTGTGGACTGAATCAAACTGTAGTTATATCGTGCTCTCCTACAGCCCGGAGAAGGGAAGTTTTCCAAAAACACAGGTCACACCTGGCGTATCCTCGTTTGAAGGGCTTTGCCGCATCCTGGACAACACAACACGAATTCGCGTCCACAACGAAACCGGAGAACTTCCTCTGCTCCTCAGAAAACCGGAGTCCGCAAAACTCACCAACTTTCTGATAGAGCTCACCAACCGGCCGCTGTCTTTAAAATTCCTAAGCCGACAAGCCGTCAGGAGGGTGATGGGACAAGAACGGCTGACGAAGGTCGAAGTTCGGAGATTGGAAATACCCAAGACCCTCCAGATTTACATTTACAGGCCAATCTGCTCCTGCCAAACTTTGATGATAGAGTGTCCGCCGGTCCCGCGGGACAAGGAAGAAGACAATGTGGGGCTGCAAAATGTACACATAGGAGGATGGACAATAGTTCATTTGCGAATGCACGAGCTGAAATGATTTTGCAATAAACTATTGAATGTTATTACCCCTGAATGCTGTATGAACTTTCACTTTTTTATGGTTTCGCTTAATAAGACTTGAAGGAAAGAATTGTAACAATAAGTGATAAAAGTCCCTAACTGACATTTTTCCAATAACTTTTAGTCAATACGAGAAATTGAAGCAAGATAGGTAATTTACAGCAACAGCGCGTATGAACATACCCCTATGTCACAAAATTTTAAATGAGCCGTGCTTTTAGGGTAGAATGCGCCTCGGGGACAGATATTCGGACTCTCAAACTTTTACAATTCCTTTCTGATCCTCCACTTGTTGGGGTTCATTTTAAAGCTCTTGGTGTAAGAAAAATATTCATCCTCTTAGTTTATCGAAACTTTATTATTCTCCATAGAGTTAGGGGGGGGGGGGTGGCCATTTTGAATTAGAAATACCGGTATTCTTAAATATTGGGTAATTTATTTCTCTAGTGCTAAATTTCCACGGTGACCCACGATTTTTATTCTTGATTTGAAAGAGAATTATTAAAATTTGCCTTGCGGCAAGTTTGAGCGCAAGTTTAAATCCTTCACTTTCGAGGCACATTCTACCTTAACAAATGAGGAGAGACTTGTTTCTGGTACTCGACATTTGCCAAGTCTTCTTTTTGTCTCGTTTGTTTTCTTTTCTAAATTTTTCCTTGAGAGTGTCACCACAATAGACATTGCACTTTTCCATAGACTTCCCAAATCCTTCCCCCTGCTGTGCTCTAAGCAATCAAATTCTCCTGAATCGAAAGTGATTGTCATTGTTTCTCAATGATCGGTCAAGTAGGCCCATCATGATATAATGCTGAGCAGCAAAATACATCATTTTTCAGAGCAGAACAATGAAATTTATATAATGTACAGAGCAAAGGTGCTGCGAAAAGAGGTTAAAAGTGTACAGTCACATGCAATCTAAATATGCCTATATATGGTCAAAGGAGCGTTCCTTGGTATTCAAAATACCCATGTGAGGGCGCTGTTTTTAAAAAGCGGCCACCTGCTTAAAATCTGTGATTGGTTAGATTTTCTCTTTCCATGGTAACTGTGGCAAACTTGGAACAGGTGACAGTATACAGCTTCTGTCCGTTGTTATGTAGGTCATTCTCCCCTACCCATGGACCAGAGTTTAGTTGGCCTAGAACATTCTGAAGTTCATATGTTTAAGGTCATTCTCCTCCATGACCTTGAGTTAAATAAGTTCAGTTTAGAACTTTCTAGAAGGTAATGTTTACTATGTGAAGATATTTTTAGAACAGTAAATAGCATATCAATAGAAATTCTAGATTGTTCTGATATCTCATCGATGGAATCATTTAGTATAAATACAGGATGGTACAGATTTTCAGGCAGACTTTTGGCATCTTCAGTGGTTACTTCAAAGTCTATTTTGGAATTTCGCACTCATGCTGGATTCATTCTGTGAACTTTGCACAGACCCGCCTCAAGCCTGCAAGCCAAAGGACTTCCACACCAATCAGTGTGCCTTCTACATTCAATTCTCGGAGACTGGGAGTTTTTGTGCCATCCCAGCTGAGATTGTTTGTACTTTTCTTAATTTACTCGTCAGTTTTAATAAATTCATTTGAAATAAAATCGCTGACTTCACAGTTATTTCTGTCGTAACACTGTGAATTTCATGAAGGTGGGGGTGGGGGGATCCTGTGTTAGTTGTTTCAACATACTTTGACTCAATGTTTTGGCCTCCCTGAAATAACAAAATGCTGAAGTATATGTAGTTATTTTATATAATTTGAAAAAAATATCCACATCAGAAAGTAGAAGCCATGATTCTGAGGAGCAATTTTCTCTTGTTCTCATTTTTGAACTCTAGTCACACTTACAGATTTAATTATATATTTGTATCTCTATGTGGAAAGATGGTTTCACAATCTCATCTTTTGGAAACATGGCAAACAATGTGATATGACAAAAATTTGAGACACACACAATTGAGAACAAAATGACTTTATTATAGCTCTGTCTCACATTTGCTAGAAACCATGTACACCGTAAATCCTGCAAAGTCTGAAAGCAGATGGCGCGCACCACCATAACTAGATAGCTGCAGTAAATATGAAAATGATAACTAGATTAGATCTAGAAATTAAGAAATACGTGACATTTGCCAGAATGACAATTTTCACCTGTTCAGTACAAATTCAATTAAATATCCTCCCCTTGGCTTGATCACCCCAACCCCCTTCTCTTTCTCTCTCTCTCTCATAAATATGTAACTTGAACAATCTGTTGCAAACATAGGTGGACTGAACCATTTATGCTCTGGTCTGAGCAAAATAAGTGGGTGAAAGAGTGGAAGATTCCACTCATGGTCGACATGACAGGATGTGTCCACATTGTATGATGCACTACAATACACATGATTTTGTAAACAGTCCCATCGCAGCAAAGCCGACCACCGGAGAACAAAGTGTTTCACTGTAGCAAATAGGGGGCTACTGGTTCTGCCCAATATGGGTTGTTACCCTGCCAGCTATCACAGAGGCCTATCATGATCAAAGACACTACCAGCTGCCTATAATTGCACAGACACAACAAAGTTTACAGTGGTTGTAAAAAACTGCAATGACACTCACTCATTTTAGGACACAAATTCTGTATGACAGAAGTTGGAACACACTGCAAATAAGCTGGCTGAAAGGTAAAACACAACTTGAAATTTAAAAAAAGAAGTCTCCAAAACACGGCATGACACCTGTTAGTGTGACATCATGACATAAAGATTACCACAAATTCTTATTTTCAGAGGTGAGCATTAGTTGGTAACCACATAATAGTTTTAAATCTTTAATACTTTAGTCTGGCAGCGTGTCTACTTTTCTGAAATACTTCAAGATTATTTTTCCCATTTATTAAGATTCCATAGTTGTCTGACACTAATCTCAATTTCATCTCTTGTCAATATCATGAATTTTGATGATAGGTACAACTTCAGGTTTCTGAGAATTTGTGCTTCTTTATTTGGGGATGACCAGCTTTCTTGGTCTAACTACTGAGTATAACATATTTCTCGGTAACTAGATATTGAACATGTATTGACAGTTCTGAAAAGAGCCATGAAAGGAAAGATGGCTATGTGTTGCACTGTTGAGGGCAATGACTAGACTGCAGCACATATAATGAAAACACTGTTACACAAAATGCCCACATTGAAATGCATCACAGCATCTGGAGTCTCCTTTCATGATACTGGAAAACATTATATACACTTTCATGACGGATGAAAAGACTAGAAAACACTGCACAGAAATAAAATGACAAAATGTTCATATATTTGCAGATCCATCCAAAAAAAATGATGGTTTTGATTTTCCGTGAGACTATGACCTACAGCTTGAGAAACCATCAGGTTAAAGATTACATAAAAAATAAACCACTGACTGAAACACAGTACACAAGTTTGGCTTTGATGTAGGATTCACAGTGAATTAACTTCAAAAACTTGCCTTTTCTTTTTTACAGGGAGGGGGCTCATCCTATCTCAAGTTGCTTGCATGGGACCCATACAACGGGTCTCTTAATATGCACAACATATCCCTAAATCTCTTGTGCACATTCGAAACTTTCAAATGGTGGCTTTACCGAAACTGGTCACTGCAGCCGAAGCAGGTTCATACAAAAAGAGGGACAAAGCACAACCAAAGTTTATTTGGCAATGTCTTGCAGTGATTGGAAAGCTTCAAAACTGGTGAACAACTGTCTGAACACGTATCAAATTCTGAACTTACTTGACATTTGTATGACTTTCATCGCCAATTTCTGGGAAGAAACAATGTTCATCAAAAAGAAAATCACGCAGCAGCTGACAGGACGGACTCCCTCCCTGTAATGTCCATCAAAATCTGATAATGAGTTCACTATGCATTCCTTGTTCTTACAAATACAAACCATGTTATACAATACCAATGGATACAGCAGAAAACCACCTATAGTTTCACCAACTTAAAGCAATCATAGTTTTTCAATGTAAATTCTCATGGCAAGTTTAATCCCTGAATCTACACCACAGATTTCACAAGGCATATCTGAGAGAGCTCAAATCACTATACAATCGTCCAATTTTTCCAATCTGTCACATAATAGGATAGGGAAGCTTACAGTGTGTCGAGACACTCTCTTAATTCAAATACAAATTATGTTTCACTGACGAAATAAGAATGTTAACCACAGCTAAGATCATGTACACATGATGCTAGCACATCATACAATGACATATTGCATTTTATACTTCATTATTGACAGTGCAATAAAATGTCTGATCTCTAATTTCCGTAATTCAATGTCAGTGGAAAGAATAATACCATGACAAAATTGCCATAATTTTGGAATATAGGTTACATTATACAGTATATTTCATGATAATTACAGAAAACACTCCCTTGTTGATATTTCATAATGCAGTCTCATTCATGGAGTGGGTTAGCAATAATGTTTGCTGTAGACTCTGACTGGTTAATATACAACTTTCAACAGTCCAAACTTGTGATATTCTTATTATACTCTATGTATATATGGCATACGCAGCTTTTTTCTTCTTTAGTGCACATATTTCATTGTATATTACAGTGAAGTCATAATAGAACATTTAATTTTTTTATTTGGGTACACATGATGGGAAAATCTGATTGCCTGCTTGAGTGTCACCTTTGAAGGAAGCTAAACTTGCAGAAAAATGAACGAAAGTGCAAGTACATGTCGTCACATCTGGTGTACTATGGTGAGTAATCTGAACTGAACTTGAGCTAGAATGAGCAAGATCTGCTAGGAACTCAGGACAAATAGTACAACATTCCATGAACAAGCTACTTTAACATACACCCATGGCCTTATTCCCAGTAGTTTTATGGGTAGGATATAACTAGTGATGTCTTACTGTGAGTGAAAGTTCTGATTTACACACTGAAGTAAGTTCTTCCTTGACGTGAATCACAAGTTTCAATTTCAGCAAAGTAGCCCTGCCCTAGTGTCTGTGATACTACTAATGACATGAATATTACAGGGTAGTATTGACAGACATGGCGCTGTCAATGTCTCATTCCTCTTCTCTGGAGTTTAAGATGATCTGTAGCCGAGGAAGCACAGAACACTGTTCTCTGTTAAAAATTTGTGAGCACTGCATCACCAGTGAGGCTGGCGTTCATAAATCTGATTACATCAACACGAAAGATCAAAGATCAATGTTACATGTCAAATGTGACGACTTCCTTTTCTTTATGAGCATGGCCAAATGACAAATGGAGTATTCAAGCAACAAACCATGCCCAGCGTCAGTACACCACGAGATTTTGACCAGTTCACGACACATATGCACGAGCGATAACGAGTGCATATATGAAGTGAACTGGTCAAAATCGAGTGGTATACCGTCGCTGGGTGTGATTTATTGCTATCATATCATAACAGTATATTGAAATTCCGGTAAAAACATCAAAAAAGGAATTTTTTTCCAGCTGAGAACTGGCAAGTGTTACAACTGTGCTATGTTGCAGATATAACACGGTTATTTTCACGTCTCCATCGATCACCTTACTTTTTTGCGCCGTCAATATACCGGACGGGTATGATATGATATGAAATATCCACTTTGTAAAGTAGCAGCAGCTGTATCATCACTGTAACCCGTGAAATCATGTGTACCGGCAACAGGTCTAATGCATCTATCTAAAGCTTGCAGCGATTGTCGTAGATTATATTAGTTTAAAAATAACTGACATCACTCCCATGTCATCATTGTCACTTGAAGCCACTTATTAAAATACCTCTTCCATCATTCAGATAAAAAACTTCAGTTCCATTCCATTGTCTGGACACTGCAAAAGGACAGAGAATCATATTGGAAATGGAAATCATGGCCTTTTTTTTCAACCCCTTCTCCACAATGGTTTGGCCCAAACCCATTGTTATCTACAGTGATTGTGGACGTGTTTACAGGTGAATGGGGAAAACAGGTTAATGAAAGTACCAGATTTGTTAAACCTTAAGGGGTTAGGCATGGATGCTAACTGCTGTTTGATTCTTCAAGACTCTGTCCATAGATAAGTAGTATACAGTTATAAATACCAGCCAAGAATTGGTTTTTATCTGTTTTGTGACTCATATTCTTATCAAACAAAAACAGACTGATTGCAATGCCTGATATTTTCAGATTTTTCTTAGCTTCTACTGTTTACAACATTTTTTTTTCTGTGAAAATTCTGTACATTGAATTGGCTTTGTTAACAGAGTACGTAAGGCACTGACTGGTACCTACTATACATGTATGTATGTGTTTATCAAATGCATATGGAATTTCTACCAATGATGAAGCATTGTTTTGGAGCATACTGTGGGTATAGCAAATTACACCTCTTTAAAAAATGTATGGTCTTAAGGTAGAATGCACCTTGAGGACAGATATTCAGATATTCAGTTTCTTGTTTGATCTACCACTTGTGGGGCTCATTTGAAAGCTCTCAGAGTAAAAAATCTTTTCACTGTCTCAGTTTTTCAAAAATCAAAAATTTTATTTCTCCCATAAAGTGGACACAGGGGTGGCGGCCATTTTGAACTTCAAAAATTGCTAAATGTTGGGTAATTTGTTTCTCTAGTACCAAACTTTGCATGGTGACCTCTGTTTTTTATTGTTGATCTTGGTAAGAGAATGTTTGAAAGGTTCATTGAGGAAAGTTTGAGCAAAAAGTTTAAGTCTTTCACTTTTGAGGTGCATGCTACCTTAATTTTTGAAACAGACCCACACTGTCATTTCCTTGAAATGCAGCAAATGCAAAATATGATATGCCATGGATGAAACAGAACACATCATTTGTAGACAGATAGTTTGATTGAGCGCATTATTACTGATGTTGACAAAGTTGCAAGATGCTGGCGATTGTGTTATTATAATTGGGATCAAGATTTGACTATGTCATCTCAGCTTGATGAAGACAAGATTACATGTAGCTTGACTGTGTGTATATTCCAAGGCATTTGTAGTCCTTACCTCTCAGAACTCACAGCTGTCTCGTTACAGTCTTTCCTGTTGTTCAAACGCAGCTACATTGTTCAGCGTCTTCTGTGCCAGCTCTTTGACTCGAAGCACAGGTGGCTCATGCTCTAGAATGTTCTGCAGCAGGTCACAGCCACCCTCTGTTCTCAACAGAGAGCAGTACTTCTCAGCTGAAAGGACATGATGAACACTCGATTTCTAATTGTGTACTTTAACACTGTCTTCCATTCTTGAATTGCAAATTTAAATTTCAAGCTTGTATAAATACTTGATAATTTGTTTCTGGAGTACCAGAATTTGCTCAGTGACACCTGATTTTTATTTTTGATTTTGAAAGAGAATGGTTAAAAGTTGCCTTAAAGGTGAAGTTTACCAAGGCTGATTTTACATATGTGCTACTTTTTGGGTCACTTATTCCGGAAAAGCCATTTTTGGCACTTGTAACTTGCATGATTTTTTACAAAAACGGATAAAACTATTGGTTGAAGTTGCATTTTAGGGCGTCATCAACTCACTGTATTTTGAATCATGGGAAAAAACGCCAAGTTTGGTGCTTTCATCTCGTGATATGGCAGGGACCATCTTCTGATGGGTATGGTATTCTCCACTCACGTTCAAACCAGGCTCTTTGTATTTGCATAACTATTAAGTAATGCCAATACGCACAGTGTGGCGTGAATGTAAATGACAATGCCATACCCATTGGAAGATGATCCTTGCCATATCATGTAATGGAAGCACTGAACTTGCCGCTTTTTTCCCCATGATTCAAAATACATTGAGTTGATGAAGCCCTAAAATGCAACTTCTGCCAATAGTTTTATCTGTTTTTGTACAAAATCGTGTAATTTATTTTATGCACTTGACTTACGGTAGACTGTTGTAAGGTTTGCCAATGCCCAAACGGCCCAAAGCTGCACTTGTGGAGTGTGATAGCAGGACACAAGACGCAAGATTGGTTCAAATGACCTTGAGTGAAGAGAAAAACAGACAAACCATATCAAGAAAGCAATCACAAAGCCCATATGCTGGAATAACAGTAACTGTACAGCGTGCAGGCCACAGGTGCCTATGTACGTTCATTTTCTACACATAAAACAGCAGAAAATGTAACTGATGACTCAATGTTTGGAAACCTAAGGCTTCACATCCTCCAATTCACTTGTGCTTTTGAGGGAGTACCTTCATAATGTATCATTTCTGAAATAGAAAGCTATGGCCCTTTCTATTCCTAGTACGGATGCAAATATTTTGGCAATATGCTGTCATCTGACAGATACCTTACTGCTTCCAGACGCGCATACAAATGACAGTATTGATGTGGTGTGGTACATTTGAGCACACCTGATAAACTACACACTTCCAACTTTTAAAATCAGTTTCAACATTTTCTGCCATGACTTTCTGGGCATACCGACAACAGCAATGTTAACTGACTTGTCAGTAGAGCAGGCAGATCTATGTAAGGTCAGCACTGCAAATCAAATGAAGTACTGGATCTATGTCTGGACACGGATTACTTGTTTCAACAATAACACTTAAACACTGACATGAAAAATCTATGATGAAAAGACATATCAATACAATGGTAAGCGTTTGATGGCAAAACTGTTTTTGAAACACAGAAATGTTGGAAATATCTGTATCACTTTCAATGCCTTTTAAGGTCATATTCCCATATTTATTTTAGTTTTTCCTCTTTCATCAACTGTACAAGACAGAATGTGAAACAGATGTAATATTGAATTGTAGATTATTTGCAATATTAAATTGGCTAGAAATGCTGAAATAAAAAAGCTGACATGTAAAGCGGTCATATCTGACGAAAGGCAACTTGCTCACCTGTAGTTTATGTTCCTCTGGGCATTCAGATCCCATGAATCGATGGCTTCCACCATCTTCGTCAAGACTGCATTCCTGTCGATGGTAGACACGAGTGGGTTCCAGACTTCAATGCCGTCGGAGGCGATGTGGGAGAGAACACCAGCCGCGTTGTAACTCACTTCAATGCCATCGCTGTGATTGTCCAGTAAATCACTACAATTTGTGAAGCATTAGAAAAACTCTTTTCATTTACTATTTCACCTGAGAGTTACGTCTTTTCAACCTTCGAACGCAGACCCCCTAAGACTGAAAGATCCAGTGTTCGAGGGCGCTCTCTACGCTCCCTTCTTAAGGAGAGCAGAAAGAGCGCCCTCGAGCGGTGGATCTTTCAGTCTACCTGACCCCCTGGTAACCTAGGACATCAGGTTGAGATTTAGAGTCAAACAGAATGCAAAGGTGTTCTAAAATGTTTTCACATATATGAGCTAGAGGAACTATTGTCACTGGTAGGCTGAACAAAGGGGAATTCACAAAAGGTGTATCCCCTTCTTCATGGCGGACAAAACTTCATGGGCAAGTATAGCAAGCAAACATTAGAGAACAGCCTGTCACTTTGTCAAGTATTTGGCTTCAAATAAACCTAATGATACATACTCTTTAACCCTGACTTTGCGGGGATAGACGGTGATGAAGGAATCAAGCAATCTCACCTGAATACATTTGCATATTTAATGAGCTCTTCTCTGAGTTCTCTGACCTCTGACACATTTCCAAGCAGTCCCATCATATTACGTAATAATTCCGGTTTGCCAGGGAATGTCTGGGATGGAAAAAATATACATCAAAGAAGGTTGTTCAATTGAATGCCCATTAAGTTTTGAATATCATTTTGACTAATCTTTGAAGTGTAAAAGTTACAATAAAATTGATTTAGATTTTTTCATGAGTGAAATTTTTTGTGGATATATCTTTGGCATGGAAAAGTATACAGAAACACTATGGGCCAACATGATAACATGGGTAATTGGTCTGTAGATAGAATTTTTCTACAGTTGGTCATTAAATTTAGAGTGTTCTTTTTCATTTATGAGACAATAATTAGAATGGGGATAACTATTTCACTTACAGAATAGCAGGCCAAAAACAGCTGCATTCCATTCCCTTCTAAGAACATCTGGCAATTCTCAGCAGTTTCATCTGAAATCAAGAACACGCCTAGTTGTTACATTTTCAACTTGTATATGGCCAACACATACACCTGACATTTATAGAAATTGACAGGAAGGTGTCTCAAACCACATCATGTACTAAGCATACCACTGACAATGGATTACACTACTGGCAGTCCTTTGATTGGAAAAACCCTAGTCCCGTTATTGGATTGGGAAAAAAAAAAATTCAACTCTTCCTTTGTACAGTGACAATGGTCAACACCAAGCCCTTGTTCACTTTCGGACAGGCGATGTGACGCATATTTTGATCAGGTGAAAAAGCACCATCAAGTTCGAGATCTGGAATCTCTGAACCCAGACTTGCTGCAACATCCAACTGGACTGGAACACTGACAAAAGAAATGCAATACGAAATAACATTAAATGTAATATTTAACTCTCACTCACCGGTAACATTCCACAGAGTACTCCAGGCTATTTCCATTACTTCATCACAATTTCTGTTTTCCAGTCTCTCCTTGATTAACTTCAACATTGTCTTTGGGAGGGAACATTGAAATTGGGGAAAGGTGAGCCACAGACAATTGGTGAGACATATGGGAAGATGATACGTGTTACCTCCATTTTGGAAAGATGATGTGAAATCCAAACTTCACTCTCCTAGCACTGATTGCCATAGCGGGTTTATCAGTGACTTACCTAAATTTCACATAATGCTTAGCCATGCGTACATGTTCAGCTGATCAGTGTGTCCACTATCAGTTTTTATGTAACTGCTATATTATCTTTATAAATGCATGCTTTTTGGAAAAGTTTGCACACTAAGAAAATATAATAGTGCTTTATCTTTCCATAGTGTACAGTAGTATAGCCAATGAACAGGGACTTTGGAATGATGGCGTACAATGAAGACGTCTTGCAAAACTTGGGTTTACCAACCTTTACCACACCTATCTTGCCAACCAGCTGCTTTTGAACACCATCCACCTGGCACACTATGGCATTGCACAGGTACACTGCCACCTTCTGTATGAAGTCATCGTTCATTTCGTCGGTTGCGAGTCGCAGAAGCTGCCGGGCCACTCGCTCGTAAACGAACTCCAGCTCTTCGGGTACTTTGAAGTTGCATAATGTCAGACAGGCATTTCGTTGCAGCGTGGGTTCGCGCGGCAGATTCTCCATGGCGTTGATCAATGCCACTATAGATTTCCTGAAACAGAAAATGTGCATTTGCTAGTACCCTTCATATCTATGGTGGGGCAATAGCTGTAGTCACTATATTGGTATACGTATAGTGGAAAGAGTTCTTTAAGGTCCCCTAACCCCAATTTTTTCTTAAGTATGCTAACCCTAAAACTAACCCTAAACCTAATTCTAAACCCCTCCAAAAGTTGTATTTGATGTGCTTCTTCCAAGGACAGTCTGTGATTAAAGTGATTTCCAGGGATGGGGCCAAAAAGAACTTTTGCCGATATAGTTGTCAAAAGCATTCTAGAGGTTATCAATTTTGACTTTGTCCATTCGTGACTTCAACACAACAGTAAACTGGTTGTCAAATAAACCAAACTTCCTTCAACATGAACAAGATATTCTTTTTGATCCTATGATTAGAATCTCAAATTTTCAATATATGATCATGTTTGGTCACTAATGAATTCAAATTTCAGTTTGTCTCATCATATATTTTCAGATGTAGAGTGGGTCTATCCAACAGTGTAAAGGACATAATGCATTGTAAGCATTGTAGTGACCTGTACATTCTATACATATGTTAATTTGTTGCATCTAGTATTGGCACTGCACCTGTGTATTTTGCACCTGCATCTGTATTTTGTGTATTTAAAAGAGAAAATGAATAAATCGGACAGTCAGTGCTCTGTCATCGTCGTGTTAGCTCCCGTTACTGTATGTATGGGTGTATGCCTTTCAACTTGGCCATTCTGAACATTACAAGCATTAACATAATGTACTGGTAATGGATCTACTAGTAGCTGACTTCATGAAACATTGAGAATCATTGCTAACAAACCCTGAATATCCAATACACAGAAACTTACGGGTACATATACCAATATGCAGAACATATTAATGAAATTGATGTCACTCATATAAATGCACCAGTACCTTAAGTGTGCAGAGACTAATTACTGGTATTGCAATGGCAAAGTTGGGCCCTGAAGAAATGACTAAAGTGGTTCCAGGCTTTTTGTTTCGTGCAGCTTACCTTCTGAGACTGTGTCCCAATTTAGCATAGGCATCTCTCTTTGTCAGGTGGTAGAGTGAGGCACTTGATAGAATACAAAAAACAAATTTCAAAAATGTTTATTCAATGACATGGTACTTAAAATTATTGAAACGTAACATTCTTAGTTACGGATAGTTGCAACTCATAAATACACCTCTTTCGCTGTACGTCTGGTACACCAGTACTGGTATTCTAATTGATCTGTGTCACCCTTATAAGTAGTTTGGTGCCCAAAGTCACACAGGCCACTCTGGCCACAAGACTGAGTGTACCAGTAGTATATGTGTAGATAAATGTGTTTATATTAATGTATATATGGCATGCATGTATATATACATACATACATACACACAGAAGAGATGCACTCACACAAGATGGAGTGCTCAAATACCAATCATGACCGTACAGGTCTTATCATTATGATAATTTCGCACTGTTTGGGATGTGTAAGAGTATCAGTGAGTACATGTAAGCACCCATACATATCAAGCATATTTTGTATGTACATATGTATGTATTGGTATACATGTTTCTATAAATGAATGTGTGTCTGTGTGTGTGTGTCTGTGACTATGTCTATCCGTTTGTGCATGTATGTATATATATACATGCATGCTACCTATACACGAATATAAATACATTTATCTACACATATACGTACCGGTACATGCATATGTAATGGTATGTATTCGTGTGTAAATCAATTTACGCACATACCAGTACAGATATTTGTTTGTAGGTACACTTAAACACATCAGTGCATTTGCCAGTATGTATCTGTACATGCATTGTGAGATCTATATAATGTACAGCTGTACTGGATAATGCATGTGTTTCATGTGCTACTACTATACATACATTGATACATGTACATAGGATTGAAGTTGTAAATAACTTTGAACAAATCTTCATACACTTGCACTCTGTATTTCTGTGCATTCAGAGATGGTGAAAATTCTACACAATTCAATGAGTTTTGTACCTTCCTGAAATCTGGACGCTTGTCTTGTCACGATGTCTGTCCATTCCAGCCACAATACACTGGGAGAATAAGAAACATTACAACATTAAATGTGGACTCTTTGCGACATATGCCGAGTGTTACGTTCAAAATTTCTCTCAGTCTTTTCTCCTTTTTTCCATCTGAACTTCACTCAATTAGCTGTGAGTTTTATTCTGGATAAATTCAGTTTGCAGTCAAGATCCATGGGCAGCTGTCTGACAAACTTATCACTCACTCTAATCACTTCACTAATTTCTCAGTGAAATTACTTTTGCATACCTGTGTACAATAAAAATGTGGGCCACAAATGATATAACATTTTCAATCAACCTATCTGAATGCTGTAGTATTGGATTAACAAATCAGAATATCGCAGGGAGAGGGTAGAGTTCAACTTCTCTTCACAGTTCTGATGATGTAGAGGCAGAGTTTTGTCAAAATAAATGAAGTTAAACGATGCAAGTCATAGTGCATGACTGTGCTGATACTGGTACATTTAACATATGACATTTATGTCACAAAATGTCACTTTAACTAATTTATGAAGATACGACAAATTACTCTTATCTTCCATTGAGATAGAATAATAGAGTTTTCCTGTGTTCAAAAAGACTGTTCTGTAACATTTCCCATTTCAAGGTGTCCCAAACCCTCATGTACAGTGCATTCTCCAGCTACCATAGCGCGTTCACTGTTGAACGGTTTAAAGGGACACATGGCAC
The DNA here is from genome assembly GCF_041260155.1 of Ptychodera flava. Taxonomy (NCBI): domain Eukaryota; kingdom Metazoa; phylum Hemichordata; class Enteropneusta; family Ptychoderidae; genus Ptychodera; species Ptychodera flava. The sequence goes on from NW_027248372.1 coordinate 521,046, forward strand.
AATTGCAGAAATACCTCTTACGCCCTGTACATTAACATTTTACAGGCTATCCATAGGCTGTGGAAGATAGCATTCCACACTAGGGTAACAAATCATGTAAATTGGAAGAAAAATTGTTAACATTGCAAGAAAACAGTTAAAACTTGGCCCATTTGACACCCCAGTCACAAATGTGAGATGTGTATTATAAACGGTAATGTTATTACAAAAATACCACAAAGGATGCACCAGGACATTTGGCGCAGCTTATCACATGCACTGACTCCAACTAAATTTTGATACATCTTTCTCACTACATACATATTTACATAATAATAGTAATTATTTTAAAAGAATGAGTAAGACAACCTTACTGCATCATCTGTCCTTACCTTAACTGCCTGATACGGATTCCGTATTTCTGCCACCCTGGCAATGTCAAACAAGCTGTTCAGAGCTTTGACAAAGAAAGGTGTCCTGGTCACATAGGCTTCTAAAGCTGTCAGTATCTGCTGCTCATCATTCTGGCCTGATACCTTCATGTTGAACAATGACAATAGTTTAGCAGACAACTCTTATCTGCCCAAGTTAGTTCACTTGTCACCATCAGATCAAGTTGGTCAAAATAAGAATGGCACAATGTGTGTCAGCTAGTTACAAGATGTTTGTTTAATTAATGCTGTGATAGTAGTATCAGGTGGATATCTGAAACAATGCCTTTGGGTTATTTCATACTGGTACTGTGGAAGCAGAGTAGAAGACAGGCATGTGGCAACCGACAGGAAGGCATGTTTCAGTCAGTGGAGAGGGCAAGACTGAAGATTAGCAGATTGTACATTATTTTGTGTCAATCATGAGTAGACTAGGGAGTTGTAAGAGTTAGAGTACATACATGTACCTACTGAGGTCCTCTAAAAAACCCTTTAGCATGCAAAGGTGAGCCAAAACTGATCGTAATGAGACCAATGGTTAAAAACTACCGCAATTATACGGTGTCGCTCAAATTTGATCAGAATTGGTATATACCAGTATGGGTTACCAATGATCAACAATAAATGTTGTTTCTATCTGTTCAGTGGAGGAAAATTCTACGTTGATGTTTTGGCAATGATTTCTGCACAGTACAACCAGAAAAACAACAAGAAATATTTAAACCAGAAAAACAAGAATGACAAAAGTAATTAAGGTCTAACTTTAGGTACTGGAGGTCAACTTTAGCAACATGCATAGCAGAAACAAGCCCCCTCTTAGTTTAGTATAAACGGTCTTCTCCCCATCTACTGTCTATGGTTACAGCTGGTCTGTTAATATGTAACAGTTCATAAACAATGACAGGAAATGAGTCAAGATCAGTGGAGTTTGCCTGTTTCTCACTGGCATGCCTCCTGCACATTTGCAGGATTTCACTTTTTCTTACCTCATTTGCACATTTTTGACACTGATGTGTTCATTTGAACAAATTCACATCTCAACCCCTGCATCTACCTGTACACCAAATACTGAGATGGTAGCTTTGGCGGTATGGGAGCCTTTGTGTGTGACGGACATACATCCGCACATACCCACAAATATACAGACATACAGACATGCAAATCAGATGCAAATGAACTGATTCAGCTTATACGATAACCTCACATTGGTACACCAAATGTGAGCTGAAAAAAAGATAATTCATCTCTCTTAAATGAAACAAGAGGTGTGAAGCACACTGAAGTTCACAAAACAGATTTACCTTCAACGCTGGTATGTTTTCCTGTTCACAGGCGCTGGCATCCAGCAATCCAAGGAATTCCAGGGGTTTGGTGAGCCCAGCCAGGCCAGCTATTCGACTCTTCATTTTCTTGCCATCATCACTATGGAAGATATTAAGGTTAAAGTTTTTTTTTCAGTTGTGCTGTGCACTACATTATACAGTCAAATAAAAGTTCTGTATCTTGCACATGAGTTTTTTAGTAAATGCAAAGTAATCCCATTTGCTAAACTTGGACAAATCTCCACGAGATTTCCAAAATAATTAGCCAATTAAAGGCACTAATTGGAAAAGAACAGTGTTGGCAGCCTAAAGATTTGTACATTGTAAACTTGACTTTTTTTGACCACCAATTGGCTACAAACTGAAATATTCATAAACTGAAAGTTTTGAATAAATTTGCATTTTACATATTTCACATACGGTATTGTGGAATTTTTTTACCAGTCTAACAGACACTGTTGATGTATTACAGATGCTGTATTAACTTGGCTGAGACATTACTTTTCATAACTTATTCTATTGTTGTTTCAGACTGTAAGATATTCCGCCAACTCAAGGAAGTTTATGGCCGACGGGGTATACTTGGGAGCAAAGTACCAACCCTAATCTACCGGTAGTAATTACAAAATACACACTGTATCATATCGTCAAATTCCTTTCTAACTTCAGTAATAAATTAGTCATATTTATACAGGTATTTAACTTTAATTCATTATATTCATCATCTTGGTATTGTGAATGAAACAAGGCGACAATCATGAGTCTGCAAATATCATATAAACAAAAAGCTATGGTTTGGGCAATGTTTTGAAATGTGCTAAACTTTAAAATAAGTAGCAACGATGCGGTTAGTGCAAGTTCTCCCGTGAAGATTACTTCTCGAGATTTTTGTATCTGCATTGTCTATTGATATTTTTTTAACACTGCACAGGCATCCCGTTTGAATCAGGTGGCGGTATTTAAGATAGAATGGTCATGCCTCCAGGGACAGATATATCGATTCTCAAACTTTTACAATTAAGTGATTGTTTGCTATTTAATGGGGGCTTATTTTGAAGCTTACGGAGTAAATAAAGTTTTCATCTGTTCACTTTTGTGAAAAGCCAAAATTCAGTTGTTCCTATAGCAGTTACACAGGGATGGTGGTTATTTTGACAGAAATGATGGGTTATTTGTTTCTCTAGTATAAATTTTTGTGCAGTGACCCCTTCTTGATTTTGAAAGAGAGTTTGGGTAAGTGACAAATTCACAGGTTTTATATGTGTATAAATACATGTATTTCAAACTACACCTTTACTTGAAACTACGCGATCTACAACATCCAAGCGAATATCACAAAGAACATACTAATAACATTAGGCGATTACTCTTACCTAATAGCAACATAGTTTTCTGTAAACGCGATGTCCGTTCCAGATACATCTAGTGACACAAGATTGGGTAAGTTGGCAATCAGTTGGGGCAACACATTTGGTGATGTCACCGTCTCCAGCACATCCACATCTTGAGAAATGTCGAGATGTCTGCAAAAAAAAAAGATCATTTTAGATAATGCAGTTTAGTGTGTTTACAACCAAAAGCAGAAATTATTCAAAGGATAATGTAGTAATTTCCATGACACAGGTTTCATGCACCACAGCAATCATGGGACAGGTCTGTTGATCACTGTAATGCATCATACTTCAGGGACAGATATGATATTGCTTTTATATTGAAACTGCTTTGCACTTTTATATTGAACACTTGGTCTTTTCTCCTCTGGGGAGGCACCCCAAGTCCAATAGCTTGTCTGTGCATGTACACACATGCCACATTCGTATTAACATGCTGGCACCATATGATATTGACATCTTGCTCTTAGACTATGAAAAATGAATAGAAATGACATGACCCATAGTTTTCCAACTGATGTAACTAGGGAGGCAGTCATGATCCTGTCTAAACTTTCTTGTCAATGAACACTGCCTCTTTCCAGAAACTGGCAATGAATGTTGAGCAAGTGTAGCATATTCAGCATTTAATGCATGTTGATAACTCACTAAGACTTTGCTAAATAAAATTTGCTAGTGACCCTTTCTTTACATGAAGCTGCTTCAGCCTCAGTCACCAGTTTCGGTACAGCGGCTATTTTAATATTTTGGATATGCACGAGGGATGCAATTGGGATATGCGGCGTGCAGTAACAGACCCATTGGATGGGTCCCACATGGATAGCTGCAGATGGGACAACCACCTACATTTAATTTGGTTCTTCTCAGACAATATTGCAGTGCCTATTGGTTACATTGTCAACATATCATATCTACCGGTACAGTTACAAACTTCGTATTTGACAATTAACTGCTGAAGTACACTGTTGACAATTTGCTGACTGACTACATAAACATGTACACACTCTGTTGACAAGGCAAATAATTGGCAAAATGGCATTTCAAGTGAGAATGTAGGAAGACTACCCATTACCAGCTCTCTAAAGAAATGCAAATTGTTTGGTAACGTGAAGGGTTACTTGTTCTTTATCAAGAGGAAAGGAAGGGTCAGTGTTTTTCATGCATACACTATTGAGAAGATCACTCCTCCATGGAAGGGCAATAAAACTTCACTGGCAAAAGTTTGACCTTTTCACCTCAATGTGTCACAGCATGTGAAATTTCCCACAATGCTTTCTGATTTGTACACATACAGTAGATATCATTGTACCAATTTAACCATTGTTCCGCTCCTGTCCTTGTAGTTTCAGTCTCAAATTGGCAGAATACAAATATCAAGTCAGTGACTGATAAAAATTTTGCAGCAATCCGCACAAAAAACCTACGTTTGTGTGAACTTCAAATGTTGAGCTTTTCAAAGTGAGGTTATCAGCAAAGGAGGTAGCCACAAAATATAACCCACTGAATATGTAGATTGCTATAACAAATTAATATCTACTTCTTGGACAACAGATGCAACTTAATTTCCCTATTTCATTTAAAGTCAAATGAGTTGTCTCTTCAAAGTTTTGCAAAACTGCATCATCTTCAAGCAGAAATGATTACATTTCGTGATATTGAAAATATGGCATTCAGAAAGATACTCGAACCAGCAATTTGTTTTGTCTGTTTACAAAATCTCACCATGGTATTCTGTGTACAGAAGAGATTTATCACACTGTGGGGCTTGATCTCTGTGCAGATCAGTCAATCAAATCATGGGATATTTCACTTGCTGTGCATGTCTGTTTAATTTTTCAGTGTCAAATGTGGTACCGTAGATAGACTGTACATGCATACTTACCGAAGCGCTTTCATCTGACAGATATAACGAAAGCTATCAAGGCTTAATTTACAGTCAAACAGAATTAAAGACCTCAGAGTGTCTTTCACAGAATCTAAGAAAGTCAAATCTCCATTCTTGACTTCTTGGGACACATCAAGTGATGTCAGATTGACAAGCGGTAGTATGAGCTGTTTCAACAGTGCCGGCGGAGAATTTGTATTCCCAATGTCCAACGCCCGCAGCTTTGTCATTTGGAAGTGCTCCGGCATGACCCCCATCATCAACTGGTTGCATCCATGAACGTTCAGAGAAAGCAGCGACCCACTGAGTTTTTGTAAATGTTGCCAGGCAGATGGATCGAGCTGACAGTCAGAGATGTCAAGCTCCACAAGGTCATGTCCACAGATGTGTTGAAGTCCATGCCCTATGCCATGGCAGCCGTTTAAGTTCAGACGTGATAGTCTAGTCATCGACGTGTCCGAAAACAAAGACAGGAAATCAGCGTTTATCTTCCGCTGAGCTGCGCACCGATTGACAAGTTTGTCACATACCTCGACGGGGATGTAAATGCCTTGCCGTATGCTCATTGATGCATCTTGAGTATACACAAAAAAAGACGCAATATTTTGCAGACAGAAGTCGCAGGCGATTTCAAAGAGGGAGTCAGGTTCACTGACTTCATCAGCTGCCCCAGCCATCTCCATTCTGTATGACAGTGAATAATCTGTCCTTGGCCTCCAAGAAAGCGCTTACATGAAAAATGCTATTAGAAAAATAAGAAAAAAAGACAGTTGAAAAAATAATTAGAACGAAAAAATTTTTCACCTATGCAAATTTTGTGATTCAGTCTCTCTTTCTGCTTATTTGAATTGTTTCCAATAAGAAAGCAACTGCAACAAAATAAACATTTTTGTTTTTCTTTCCAGTTTTGGCCTGAACTTAGAAGCACACAGACTGGACAAATTTTCACCATACTTTCATAGCTACAAAATGCAATTGCAAAATTTTGTTTTGCAGAGGCACATGAAAATAATATTCCCTTCCGCAAAAACAGTGCTCAATATCTCTATGATGCAAATTATGCCCTGTGATGACCTTTGGTGAAATCACAATGCCTGATATCCTAATTAACCTTAGAAAACAAATCTAGTCACTATCTATAAGGGAACATATACAGTGTTTTTGATCATTGTTAGCCTACTAGAAAATCTGAAAATTGGAACTTCATAGTAGTGTACCATCCACAGACAATAATTTCCTGCTTTCACACTGCCTCAAAGTCAAAAGTTCAGAAATCATACCTGTGGGATGACACAAAAATAAAAGACAACATTTGGATAGATCAAATACAGGAGACTGACTTTAATAAGAGTGATTTGTATAAGATGGAGTTGTTAGTGGTATTAAAGTGGTGAGATGAAAAAATGTTGCTTTGCTTGGCTGCCCCCCACCCCTCCCCAAACATGCCCACTGCACACCAAATTCAATGTATGTTATCGGAAGTCTGAGCGAGAAGAAAGATTGAATATTTGATATTTCAGCAGCATATTGCAGAATTACCATCACAAATAACAGATAATTTTTAGCGTATCTTTTTTTCCTAGGGGGTATGATTACATGTAAATGTTGTAAGGAATTTGTGAGCAAAGTGCATCTACCAGTCTCCTAGAGACTCCTCCGCGGCTAGATCTGTGTAGCTGCTGCCTGCAACTTTCCTCAGCTATTTTTGCCATTTTAGGTGGCGGAGAAAGGTTCGCCTACCTTTCTCCACCATCCGAAAATCGCCGGGAAAAGTTGTGGGCTACAGCAAGGATCTGTGGTGCCAGTGTGGATGTCACACACCGGAATGTCAGATTACTGCAAAACAGGTAGTGTTACCTCTAATCTTCTGCTGATGAGATATTGGCAGGTGTTCAATTACTTAATTTATGGAAATTTGAATTTGTAAGTGTTTTTGTTGTGAGGACTGCACGACATTCGGATTCGAAAGCCAAAAATATTGTTGGCATTACTTCCCTACTCTGAAACTGTGACACTTTCTTTCAGATTCTGAGCATAATACACGGCAACATGACAACCAAGAATTACTTTTCTACACTTTCAGATATCGTGACGCTCTGTTCGACCAGTCCATGCACTGTTTCGTTTTTCAGTGCGGGAAATCTGTAGACTAATGGCACTGGGCCTAGGCCAAGAGCCCCGTAGCAGCGAACAACTGCAGTCTGTGTTATGCCGTCATTGTGACAACGTGAAATTTGTTAGCATGCTGTTAAAACAGCAGAAACTTAATAGAATATGGGTCTAGGCAAGTCAAACATCCTTACCCAATTTACAAAACTGCACTGGCAACTGTAACATATGACGTATTTCTGGCGAGGACCTTGATTATTTGTGACAATGTACAGTGGCCTCTTCTGAAAGTTCAGCCATGTTTGTCCTCTTTCAAGGAAAGAAAACAGTAACGTTAAGCGAATCTAAAGTTGTCGTAATATTTCATTTAAAATTCATACATTTAGATATAAAACCGATTAAATAGCTGTTTTGATGTTAAATTCTCAAAATCTTAAAAAGTGGAAAAATATTGTTGAAAAGTGTCAGCTGCAAGCGCGAACGAGGGAAAAGTGTTCAAGATGGCGACTTACAGGGCAAGGTAAATGTTTTGATCCGAAAATGTACACATTTTATTAAATTTGATCCTTTGCCCTTCTTGATGTTACCTTTTTCTTTTTCATTATAGGTTGGCGGAATTCGAATCCATGTTACAACGTCCTCAAATAGACAGGAAAAGGCTGAATTTAATGTGTTCATGTGGCAAGTATCTAGCGTCATACACCGCAAGTCATGACGACTCGCAGTGTCTCGTGAAGTTTTCTATGAGTTCTGTATCTTTAGGAAAGTTGTTACGTACACTGCGCAGGGAAATGTTTGATGAAATTGCGGGGAAAAGTAGACTAATTATAGTCTTTTTAATCAACGATATGCTAGAGGGTAAGACAAATTTTTAGTCGCAGGTTACGTACACTGGCGAGTCGACGTCATTTTCATACAGCTCGTGTTGCTGTGATTGACTCGCGGGAACCGCCCACATCGTCACAACACTTCTATGAGCTATCCATTGAAGTTAAAAACCCTTCTACTGTCACCCAACAATTTTGTACGATTACTGTTGGCTAATAGACTCGTAAGAAAATATAGGTCTAAGATGAAGGGTTAGAGAAAAGTTTAGCGTTTTCGGTCTGATAATGCTCTAGAATCCAGAGGAAACCCACCGCCAACAAGTTTGACGTTTGACGGGAATGTTTGTTATGATGCTGAATTTTCATGAATTTGTCTTTTGAAAATTCTTCATATTCATTTGAATACATAACTGATTACTGCGGCCAACTTGCAATCTAACTTCCCTCTTAAAATCATCGCCATGTGCTGGGGCTAAAAATAAAAGTGTAACATAATATATCAACATACCAGACATAACGTTATTGTTGCAGTATCAGGTGAACACTGAATGCATCACATCGTGATGAATATGGTGATGAATATGTTGAATATTTATTTGTTTAGGTATTCCTGATAAACCTGGAATGAGGGCCCTTTGTTGGAAAGTAAGTATATTTAGTAATGTGACCTTTAATTATAAAAACAAGCAACAGCGGTTTATTTCTTAGCCAATAAATCTGTATATTCATAGTGACTGGGAAGGAAGCATCTTCAATGGCTGTACATATTAATCATGTTAGGAAAGGCTCATCATTTAGTTACTGTTATATTTCCTTGAAGAAACGTATGTTCTGGCAGTTAATCAACCTTGACATTGGTTGAAGCCTCTTTGATTGATGTTATATTTTTCTAAGCATTTCAACACTATATTTTCTTAAAGTCTCAGATTTTTAAGTGATCTGATTTCTTTATTTACGGTAAATACCAAACAACGTAACATTTAACTCCTTATGATTACGCATTTGAAATGCTAAAGGGACTTTTGTTTTTAGATCGGTAAAACTGAAACTGAAACACACACAAAAATTGGCACAGTAGGATAAGCACATAAGAGTAAAACCTTATGTTCACAAGAGACCACAGCAAATATGAAAATATTGTCTTTCTGTTGTTTACAAGTTTTAGAAATAAGAAATCAGTAATTGCAGAGTTAAGTGTTTTGTCGTTGTTTTTATTTCAAAGACAATTAAGGTTCACATAAACAGTATGGCATGTGTTGTGAAATATCTGTGTCATGGATAACTACTTGTCCTATATATTTGTCATGTACATCAGTGCAAAATGCAGCAGCTTTCATTTCACTTATAGCACTTATCAGCAAAATTGATTAAAAGAAAACAATGAGGGTCCTCCACGAGAGGATCAGGCCACCCCTCTGTTTTTTGAATAATATATTCATACATTTATAAACATACAAAAGAATACATTTTCACAACAAAAGAATATGCAAATTATGCACTGATTTGTATATTGGCCGCATCTCTGTTTTTACAAGCTGTGGAGAACACTGACAATCCAATATTTTCTGGTATATTAATAATATTAAAAAATTAAATAAAATACAAATAAGCAATCTGCTCTCCGGTATCTCGTAAACTTCCAAACCTCAGTGTAGGGTGCATTTATGTTTTAGTTTTACACATTTTATAAAGTACATGATCCAACAGTATATGAGCCTAAGTATTTTAAGAAGGTTTTGCATGCAATGGAGAAGCATCGTAACAGCTAATTTGCCACTTTAATCTGTATTCCGTTAGACTTTGATCTGAGTCTATTGTGACTTCTTTCAGTATGCTAATATAAGGGATTATAGGGACCATAAATCAGAGTCATAAAGCAGACAAGATGGTTTTACAACTGTATGCATTCAGTCAGTACTGCTAATATTTATGGTATATTGATGTTGGTTTACATTACAGATTTTGTTAAATTACTTACCAATAGACAGGTCTCTGTGGGAAGAAACATTAGCAAAGAAAAGGTGAGTTTGTCATTTTTCATGGAATCACATTATATATTCATGCAGTGCTCTTCCTATCATTTTTGGGCTCGAATTCCCAACTTGAAAATGGTAGTGCAGAGTTGCCCTTTGTAGCACAGTGTTCACTGAACAATGCAATGAGGTGATGGCTCGTGGTCAATTCTTTGTGGTGAGAGATCACTTATAGTCTGACATGCGATCTTTCCATTTGCATTATCTTGCCCTACTAATTTAGAGGGCCAATGTCAAAATGGAAACTCACAAGGTTGTACTAGACAATAGCCGTGAAAGGGTTGCATGTTACGCAGATGACCAGAACAAGCAGCAACTATTCTCATGGAATATCATTCAACTAAAGCATGAATATTTCTGTAATAATACATTGTGAACAATAGAATAAGGTCAAAATCATTTGCAATATGTCAAGTGTCATGGGTAAGCAGGGCTGGGCTTTTGAACTTGTGTGAATGTCATTAATTTTCAGTGCCCATGCTGTGCCATTCATTGTCAATTTTGTTGGCTTTAAATAAATAGAGTTTCAACATCACTCTTTTAAACATTTCAGTGCTGACTTCTTCAACATTTGTTATTGGCTTTTTTACGCTCCCATATATGCATATGTATATATGCAAATGGGAGGTATTCGTATAAGGTGGCAAAATGGCGTCTGTGTGTATGTATGTATGTCTATTAGTCCGTCCACATCAAAAACTCCTAAACCGTAGCAACTTCTGTCTTAGTATTTGGTGTACAGGTGCACCTAGGGGTGGAGATGTGAATTTGTTCAAATGAACATGTCAGTGCCAAAAATACGCAAATGAGGGGGAAAAAAGGAAAAATCCTGCAAATGGCTAAAACTAAGTAAGCAGTGGTCAGATTTGGTTGAAACTTGGTATGCAGATTTCTTTAGGTATTCTAAATTATGTGTGTAAAAATTGGGATGAAATTTGCATGTTTGTATTTTTAGGGTATTTTTTCCGTTTTTAGTCAAAAAATCTTGTTCTCTGAAATCGCTCGTCTGATTGCTATGAAACTTAATATTCATGTTCCTCAGAATGACCTCAGTCATGCTTGTACAAATTGTATTGATATTGTCATATTTGTAATTTTTGGGCAATTTTCCCAATTTTTGATAAAAAATTTTTTAATCCAAAAACTGCTGATTTGATAGCTTTGATACATGTATTTGGTATACAGGTATCTAAGATTAATCTCAATATAATGTATTGAAGGTATGTTGAAACTGGCAATTTTTTTATTTTTGGCGCTTTTTCCCATGATTCAAATTACATGGGCAACTTCCTGTACTATTTCAATCGTTTTTTGTAAAAAATCTTGCAAGCTATAAATGGTGAAAATAGCTTTTCCGGGGTAAGTGACCACAAAGCTAGCACATATGTAAAAATCATCCTTGGTGAACTTCCCCTTTAATGAATTCTGCCCAACTCCTAAAATGATGCACTTTGAAAGTCAGTGCAAATCTTCACTTGCGACCACTCTCATCATGTAATCATGTAATCATGTAATCCAAGAACATACTAAAAACTGGATGTGAATGGTCGTTTGGTAGAAATCTCGTATCCTCTACCATATGGACAGAGTATACCTAAAGAAGTGTCTTTTAGGTAGACTGCGTTAAGCATTTATGTTACTTATTAGAAAGCTTTTGGTACTGTATTCATTGGCGGCCAAAATATAATAGCAGGCAAGTGAACACTGAAATTTGAATGATACAAACCTTATAAAATATAAATGAAACAAGTAATTTGTCGAGAAACCTTGTTATGTATTCGTGTATTGTCTCAATTTATCAAACACCATTTCTGCATGTTTGTGGTGATGAGATATGGGTCAGTTTCAGGCACATTGTACGACCAGATGATTATTTTGTGTCATTGATCATTTTCCTACATGGCCATTTATTTTCTGTACTTTTCACCTTGGTACAGGGCTCTTTACAATCAGTTTATTCAGGAACTCATTATCATACCTGGTGCCAAGAGGAGACACGAGGGCAATAGTGTTGAAGATCATGTGAGTCTTCATTTTCAGTCACTGTGTCTTCATACATGTACACAGTCTTCACACGCAATCATTTCAGGTTTAGCTTACCTTGCAAGGCTGCTTGACATCATGAAGTTGATTCCCTAGGGCATACAAATTTACTAAATCTTGTAAAATTGTGCCAATGCGTTTGCCCATCACAGCACCCTTCTTATCAAGATTTTGAAGGACAATTAGAACATACATGTATTATGAGATTATGTTTTGTGGTAGAAATGATGATGACGACGATGATGCTGATGATGATGACAACATTAATGATGATGATGATGACAATGATAGTGATAGTAATGATGGAAATTATGGTGACAGTGATGATAGCAGTGATGATGATGGTGATGTTGATGATGATAATGACAACGACGACAATGACAACTATGATGATGATGACAGATAATGCCGGTTACTATCATTATTGCTGTTGTTGATACCTTTACCCAGTAGTTTAGTTTTACAAATTGTGATTCATGTGTATCTGATAATAATATCACCATGTTTTAACTATATGGTTGCAGGTTAATATCGTCTGAGAAAAAAATTCTTGAAACTTCCCAAAAGTATATGTGCTGACATTTTCCTTCTTTCCAAACCTTAATTATCTGAATTCAGTTCCCTTTCTATTGAACCATCTACCAACTGTACAGTCCTAATCCAAATTTTGTCTTCTAATCAACTGTAATCAGTTGGTGCATCAGAATTCCCATTTTAATGTGATAACATTGTGTAAACCATTTTTCAACTTTTTAAGTTCAAGTGTGCTCTTTTTATCCACTTTCCAGCCCCTAAACCCAAATCCCAACAGTGAATGGTCACAGTATTTCAAAGATAATGAAGTTCTTTTACAAATTGACAAAGACACAAGGTAAGAATTCTTTTCCCTTCTTGATCAAGTTATTACCCGAGGTGTTTGTCATTTCTGTGTAAAGTTGTCAAGGATGAATATCTTTGAGATGTGAAGTAATTCCATGTTTTATTCTTGGAAAAGCAAAAAAATTTACGCCACTTCCAACATGAAAATAGTTAGATAGTAGTCTTTTGTAACAAAGTCTAGCTTGTGATGATCTTACGTCGATTTCCAATGTTCATCATCCAGCTTTACAAACAACAACATGAATATGGAGATTATTTGATCTTCTCATATTAGTTTGCTACAATAAGGAACAGGTAAATTCATAGGCATGTTTAGTCTTCTACGTCATTGAGATTATCTCCCCTCCCCCCCCCCCCCCTAATCACAGTCCCCTCATGTAAGTGGACTGTTGTTTCAGATCTGATGTAAACATACTGAAATAAAATTTCATATGGCCTAATCTGAAATCAACAACAAAGCAGTTTGTTCTTTTTTTCATCTAACATATATGGTGTTACTCAGAAATGATGACAAAAACCCTTCAGTTCTGAAAGCTCAAAATTAAATACAGATTTCACTCATGCAGTAATATGTCTGTCAAATTTACAATTTCTTTGTAAATTGTGATGTATCTCCCTTCATTGTAGGAGACTGCTACCAGAGATAGCATTATTTCAGAGAGCCACAGCGTACCCCTGCCTGCCAATCATCAATGCAGAGTCTTGTGTGGAAACCCTCAGGAAAAGAGTTGAATACACAGTGTTGAATTCGGGAGATGTTGGCAAAAACTGGCTAGGCATCACAAATGTAAGTCCTAATGCCCTTTATAATGGGAGGACTCAATTATAATTACTAAACAACATGAAAGTACACTGTACGTCGTTGCATGCAGACACAGAACCAAATGCTGCCCATGTGCCTACTACTATGGTAAATTATATCACTTTTGTCAATAAAGACAGATCGAAAGCTGATGTGGTATAATGTAAAGGGAAACAAAACAACTATGAGATCATATACCTTACTGGTAGTTGTGGAGTGAGAAGTTTTAAAAGACACTGCTAAGCATTTAAAGTATCATTGCTAAACTGTATGTTCAGTGCAATCTGTTTGAAGGTAGTAATGAACTTGTCTTAAACAAGTTGAAAAAGTTTGAGGCAAGGGCATCTTTTGCATGAATCATGTAATTATATTTATTTATGCAACGTGTCATGATGGTTAATGTCTTTATGAATATTGTTTACCTATGAAAGTGTTATGATAGTAAATTATTACCAATGTTGCATATCGATTTCTGAAAATGTTCATTGAATTGTGCACCATATAAAAGAGTGAGGCAGCCTCACAGCAGTTTATTTTCCCTGTTCTCTGAAACTAGGTCGCTAAAAAAAGATCCAAATTATCAGATGAGTATGCCACCTTACCAGAGGGACAGGAAGCGCATTGGGAGGTGGTTGAACGAATCCTCTTCCTCTATGCCAAACTGAATCCAGGACAGGGCTACGTCCAGGGGATGAATGAAATCATCGGGCCCATCTATTATATCTTTGCGTCGGATTCCGATCAGTCAGTGCAAGGTAAGCTACCACTGTCCTAAATGTTTCATTGTGTTGTGTTTCCGCGAAGTGGAAATTGCAAATGCAATTGAAACTTTTGCTACAGAGATGTGCTTCTAACATTGTTAGGTACTACATGTACCTCTACATACCGGTATGTCATTGAAATGGAATAGCATTTTCTTTTGCATTAATATTTGGTTTCGGATACAGTTAATCCTGTGCATTGAATTACTGATCTGTGTCATTCTTCATAACTTTTCCAAAATGTGGTAAATCAAAAGTTGCTGACTGGCAGTGGCAGTCGTGTACACTGTAACTGTAGGCCTTACATAGTGCCACCATTGCTTGGAGTGTGTGGAGCTCAGTGTCAAGACACCATGGCATTTGTGGTACAACAATAAACATGCCTTGTGACACAGTGTATGTCTGTCTGTCAGTAAATCAATTTCTGCTTATGAGCAAAACAGTTCCGGATAATGCTCACTGCCTCCAGTATTCCTTACACCCTGTCAACATCAGAATACCAGCCTTGTTGGCCCTGAAGAGCTACCAAGTGATCTAAAATACACTATCATAAACCCTGTCACATTACACTCCTTTCTGTAAATTTCAGAGTTCGCTGAAGCGGATGCCTTCTTCTGCTTCACCAATCTGATGTCCGAAATCCGCGACAGTTTCATCAAATCGCTGGATGACACAGCCATGGGCATCAACGCCACCATGACCAACTTGATGATGACATTGAAAGTGAAGGACATGAGGCTGTGGGCCAGGCTGAATGAACAGGACCTCAAACCTCAGTTCTTTGGATTCAGGTGGCTCACCTTGTTGCTGTCACAGGAATTCCCACTGCCCGGTAGGTTTCACTTTAACGTCCACTACCTTGAAGACAGTCTGCATAAAATAAGTTTGTATTTTTTCTGACCAGAAATAAGTCCACGTGTACCATACTTACATGTTTTTCTGTGCTTTGATCAATTCATTCTCTTGCATGACAGAGGTATCAAAATCTGACTTATTTGTCGCAATCAGCTTTCAGAGCTGTCCATTATGAATACACAGCATTGAAGTGTAATTGCTGCCGGTGTAAATTATATCACTCCACATGTAAATACGAAAATTACAGAATTATGTATGTTTGATGTAAAAGCAGGGCTTCTTAGATATTTTGAACCAACCTATTTACTGTTTTCAGGAAAGAGAATGAAATATATGACATCTTGAATAGAAAGATAATAGTAAAAATAGTTGCAAGAGATGATATCTGTTTGAGTTAAAGGGTCAGTATCTGTAAATGTTGATGATTTTTTCACCATTTTAATTTTATATGTCAACCATAGTGTCTTCTTCTATTCCCCAAAGCTTGTTGAGATACACAGTATTCAGCTTGTCAACTCAGCCTGTACTCAGCCAACTGCAACATTTATTTTTGACAAGTGAATTGTTGTCCAGTCAAGAATAACAGTGCATTATACAAATATAAAAATGCTACTTTGACAAGCTAAATAGAAGGTTGTTAGCCTTAAAAACCAAGGAGAGTTAAAAAATTCCTAAAAAACATTACAGATACTTGCCCTTAAAATCAGAGAAGACCTTACCTACACACCATCATTTTCAGAAAGACAATCTGATCGGACAGTTCTGGCCAATTTTTACTAAAGCAAAGTCTTAGTATGAAATAGAGTTTATTTGTTTCACAATTGTTGCATCAGATAAGTTATGACATTGTATTGGATAGAGAACTTGTCTGTTATATTTCACAAAAATGCTGTTTGTGTTCAGCTTTTCCTATAAAGTACACTTTCACTATCTTATTTCAGTGGTAACATCTCGTTAAAGTGCGTGGTGACTTACTGAATTTCTAACACAGAGCAAAGCATTTTGAGATCTGTCTTATTGTAATGTATACCGGTACATGTATATTTTGATTTATCCATGTGCATACTTTTGTGAGAATTTATTTATGTTTTTAATTTGCTGTGGTTTTGTTTTCCGTTTTATCTGAATGTGTGTATGTGTGACTTTGTTGTCATTTTAAGCTTTGGCTCATCCCTTATAGATTTTACTGTCTAGCAATATTGCTGCGTAAAATAAGTTTTCTTGACATGTGTACAGGTTGTCTTGTGTGTAATTTTATGACATGACATGATAGCAGATGATGATTTGAGCCTTTTAATATCATTTTAAGGAAGTACATGCCTCAAAAGTCAAAGATTTAAAATTTTGCTCAAACTTTTAAACCTTTACATCATTTCCTTTCATCATCAAGGATAAAAATCAGGGGACACAGTGCAAAGTGTGGTGGCAGAGAAACAAATTTCCCAATAGTTTCTGACATTTGAAATTCAAAATGGCTGCCATCCCTGTGTTAACTCGATGTGCAAAAATCTGATTTTTTACTTTCACAAAAAAGTAGGTGAAAACTTCAGTAATTCAACCAGCTTCAAAATAAGCCCCCACAAGTTGTAGACCAGAATAGTATTGTAATAGTTTAGGAGTCTGAATATCTGACCCTGAGGCACATTGTACCTTAATTTACAGCATTATCATGTGTTTTCTCACCCTTTGTCTTGTTTCAGATGTGATACGGTTGTGGGATGCACTATTTTCTGATGATAGACGATTTGAATTCTTAATTTACGTCTGTTGTGCAATGTTAGTGTAAGTATCAAAAATAATTCTTAAATCTGTGTTTTCAATTCTGAAGTTTGAGATGTATTGGGGGATAAGAATGATAACATCATGTAAAAGTAACAAACATTATTTAATGGTTCATGTGGTTACATCATAAAAACCTGCATTTGTTTGTTCCCATTACAGATTAGTACGCGATGATTTACTGAACAATGATTTTCCTTCAAATATGAAACTTTTGCAGGTATGTAGTTTGTCTCCATGGAGTCTCTGTACTTTTATTCACCCCAATATTGTGAAATATTTCCACTTGCAAGTGTTGACATTTTTGTTTTCATTGACACCTTATTAAAGGTTAGTATTCTCATTCAGATGAAAATGCTTCAGTAATCAGCAATACAGATCCATGGAGAATGTCTTTGACAATGTTGTACAGTGTAAGACTGCGTACCGTATCTCCATAGTTTTCTGCTAAGAAGGATAAGTAGAGGTGTGATCCACGTTTGTCATTTTTTGCCATCTGACTTTATTCACTAGCAGTGCAGCATTGTGACTGAATGCAAGTACCTGAGCTCTGTGCCTTGGGAACTCAAATTTTCTCCCTTTGGCATTTGACCACCTTGAGAATCCTCCATATACAGCATTCACTTTCAATAAACACTGTGCACAGTCCCTATGGAGGGACCATGTACTTTGCAACCAGGTAGAAGGGTACAGCTACCATGGCATAAGGGACTGTCAACAGTCTAACCACAGACAGTGGAGTGGAACTACTGTCTATGGTCTAATAGGTATTATGTAGCATGCAAATAACAAGCTTCTACAAAATCAAAATAGATAGCTCACTCTTTCTATCTCACACGTGAACAAGTCAGTTTGCTTTGTCTGCGGAATAATGTAGATAGCATCATATCAAATCAGAAAACAATTTTATACAAGGAAGTAATACTTCACAAATATTTCAAGTTTAGAACAGTACAGGTCTACATTTTGAGTCACATTAAGAAATGGGAACTCTAGCAATTTCTGTTGTAATGTTTCCATGTACAAATTACAGAGTTTGTTTTCCATTTCTTACCTCCACAGAACTATCCAAGCATAGATGTCAATGTACTCATAGGAAAGGCAGCCGACCTGAGGAGATAGTGCTGCCACGGGGTTCCAAGTGAGAAATACCATGCACTCCTTTACACTAATTGAGATTATCTACAACAGTACGCAACATTTTACTGTCGCACTCAAAAATGTTTTTTCTTCTTCGTAAATAGTGATTTTATTATCTTTGATTTTAGATGATTTGCTTTGAATTCTGATCTCGATACCTTGATTTTTGAGTAGTTTTGTTTATTTCATTGTAATTCAGAGACCTCAAACGCAGTTGTATCTCTGTTTCAGAGTGATTAGCATTATGATGATTTCATTTTTTTTTCAAAAACAAGTGCTGTATCAAGTCAACACTGTGACAATGAAATTCTTTTTAGCATAGACAGAGCAAGCATGATCCAATGAGAGTCTTTCAACGCATCTGAATTATTTCTTGAACAAGTTTGCAGTAATGTACATACGCAGAATATTGGAAATAACTTTACATTTCCTAGCAACAATGCAGTCTTTTAGGCCACACAGTTTATATATATATATAAAATCATGAAATAGTGACAAGATTTTGAGGAAAAAAATACTCCATATTTTGCCTCAACGTCAAACACATCTGCTAGTCTGGTGTAAGCAAAGTCAACAGTGTTTTATTCTACTGTTCCTGCCTATCACTGTAGTATGAATGTAGCAATATACATACTGAATTCACTCAATACCCTATGTCGTTCAGTGAATACACATCAGCATCACATTTATTCCCGTTAAGTAAGCCAACATTATTTCCCTGAAAGACAATCAGTGGAGATAATGGTGGATGAGCAGAAATATTTTTTGACATGGACAAGATATATTTTGTAATCAGCATTTTTATTCACCAGGAATATAGGGATGTGCCAGTCTTGAGCACACAGATTTTACTCACTATTCAATTGCTTTATCATTGCATCCTACTTAAGGTAATATTTGTCTAAAAACAAAAAGTTTTTGGACACTAATTCAAACTTTCCTCAAGAAAACTTGAAGCTATCCTTTTTTCACAATAAAGAATGAAATTCTAAGGTCGCTGTGCAAAGTTTTGGATTAGAAAATCAAGTTAACATCTACTGATATTTTTAAATTCTATTTTGCCGCTATAGTCAAGGTTAACTCTATGGGGAAAAGTCCAATGTTTCACAAAAACAAGACAGCAAAAACTTCATTTACTTTATAGACTTCAAAGTGAGTCCTCAAAAGAAGCAGACTACAGACTAGAAAAGTATTTCAAACATTTTAAACTCCAAAATAAAACCTACCCTAGGCACACTCTACTGCAAGACAAGGTTTGTTGGGTTTGCAAATGATTTTTATATTTTGGTTTGATCCCATTGTTTCACTATGGGAATAGACCAGGTATTGTATCTTCAATGCTAGTGATTATACATGCACTTTAGAGACTATGGGAGAAAAGGCATCTATGTCGTGAAAGATAATAATGGAAACTGGGCACTCTCTGTAGTGTAATTGAAAATTACATTCCCCAGCATGAAATTGGCGATGCATTTAAAATGTACAAACATAAACACAGGCAGAAATCATTACAATATATTTTTTACTGATTCGACTTGTTTGATATTTTGAAAGAACTCATATCAACTGAACGCTTTTGTATAAATAAGTTCAAGAAAATAAGAAAATCTTTACTTTCTTCTTTTTGTGAAAAAACCCCCAAAATCGTATATTATTTACTATCTTTCCATCTTTAGGTATTGCATTTTGCATGGCAATACGTGTATAAGTAGTTAGTCTTTACCTGTTTACCCTATACATCATGAATAGGTCATCTCTCACCTTTGATAACAATATGTTTGGGCCAAACCATGTTAGTGAAAGGGTTAATAGTTGAGTTGTGTTTTAGTATTATTTTTTCTTTTACAAAAACACAAAACTATGTAACATTTTCATGATATTTTCCATGCAATACACTGTTCTTTACAACGTATACCTCATAATGCAAAACTGTATGATCACAAGCAGTCTTCAAGGAATTTCTCATGCAGACAACACAATGAAAAAAAGCCAATCATGATGTGGAGTAATTGAAAGGTGCATTTTGTACTTTAGTGAGAAAATCCATAACACAACTGTGTAGTGAGTTATAATTAACTTTAAGAGAAAAACCTTTTCTGGAAGCGAAAATTTATAAACTTCTTTAGAATAGTCACGAGGTTGTGGAACAGGTTGTTGTTAGATTTACAGTAAGAGTCTGATCACTTGGATTATGGATGAGAGCATAGATCTACAATGTTGAATTTGTCTTGCCATGGCTAGTACTAGTATTGGAGGTTCTGACTTGGCAAATGGTGCTGTATCTCTGTATTGCAAACTACATAAATTTTTTGTCATTTTTCACTGTCCAGTTCCCGATACCTTAAATATGATTTTACCACCTAAGTGAGTCATAAAAGTCTCAGATGGATGTCAACCATATTTTCAATATGGCAGATTTCTACATGTAAAACACATAAGATTGCTGAAGCAAAATTAAAGCTGTGGGTTGCACAGGAATTTAATGGCAGAAATGCCTAAAAAGATAGCCAGACTCAAAAACAAACAGAACTTCTTTGCCACGACAGCAATTACATTTATATTTATGAGATCACCATCTCAAAGTTTTGCTGTGGTGAGAAGTCAACTTTTTACCCGCAATCCACAGTTTGCCCCACTCGCACAAGACAAAATCTATTTGAGGTAGCGAGAATTGGAATTGAAAGGTTGAATTCTGTTCAACAAGTGAGGCTCATTCCTAGTTTTATACTCTTCAAAACATTGTTGAGGAATAGAATGAATTTAAAGACACATGACACAATACATTGGTCACACATGTTCAGTACGCATGTGTTTGATTTTTTTTACACGTACACATTGTCAACACATAAAAAGCATGTTAAAATGTTGCTGAGTCATTGTTTGTTAGTGTCAATGAGTAGTTTTCATTGTCCATAACAAGATGCTGGCTATACATCATTCTCAGTAAGATTTGTAAAAAAAAATGTACTTTGTGGTTGCAGGAAAGTTTTAAATCAATTGTTCAGAGGTGAATGTGTCGTTTACCAATCTTAAAGTTCTTTTGTCATGGTGTGGAACACGGCCTCAGTGTAAGTGAAAAGTAAGGCAGCATTCTGTTGTTACTTTATATGCATTTTCTTTTATATCTCAAGAGTGAACACTGTACTTTCACATTAACTCGTAGATAGCTAGGACTGCCTCATATCTGTCAGTGTTTTACAGATAGGTCTCCGAATTGAATTTCTGTCATGTGCATTTGACCAAAGACTCTGGAAAGTGACATTTTTACACATAAAAACATCAATGTACGGGCTCTGTCAGGCCCCCTTCTTGTACAGACAAACATGAGGTATTTCACTTTACCTCACTGTCCTTAGGTAAATAAGCTGACCATGCGTTTTTCACAGTGTTAAAGTTCACCTCACATGCAAACTTTATGTGATTGTACCGACATCTGCGATGGAATGGGGACCTAATGTTTGGCAGACATTTTTATTCTGTGATGGATGATGCTTTTGTAAACTACTACTACTGCTAGTGCAAAGAAAACCCAGTGGGATTACTTGGATTATTGTTCCAGCAGAGGTTACACATAGAATGTTGCTGTTTTCTTTGATGTTTGCTGCAGTTGTCAGTCCCTTTGCCACCAGGTCTCCGACATTCCCATGTACCAACATAACTCACGGACCATTTCACCCCATTTCCCTATGCAGGGGTCCAACACTGTCACAGATGACAATAAGATAAGACCAAAAAGAGGTATATCTACATACCTAGATGTAACTCCAAGGAATTGTACTTCACAAACTTTACAGACTTTGCGCAAAACATACAAAAAATTGAATTGTATATTGCAAACAGAAAAAACAAAATTGACATACACATAAGAAATGGGGAAAATACCTGCAAATAGTTGGCCACTAGAAAGATTAATTTAGGACGGAGGTAACTTGTTAACCACTTCATGTAATTCCTTATTTCTGACAGTAATATAATTTTTTCCTTCTTGAAACGACTCGAATAAAAACATTACAAATGCAAAAAAAAAAGATAAGACCAAAGCAAGGTGCAAAAAAGGTTGGAAACAATTTCATTAGAGAGTTACAGGTCACAAAGGGTGGTGTTTACATTTTATCACTAGTGTACATTGCACTTGCATGAATTCGCAGTCACTTCGAACATGGTCTTTTTCCCCCATGTTTTACATACCATATATACAATTGCATTTTTCACTGAGATGCTATTTTCTCACTCTCAAGCTTAAGATTTTTTTCATTTAGTTTGTCACAGTCACAGCGCTGTGCATGTACTAAACTGTATATCTTGATTGTAGAATAAAAGACTTCATTTTTTGTACATAAATACAGCAGTAGTTTTGGAGTGTGAAAGGCTGTGGATAAGTAGGTGTATGTCCTTCTGATCTACAGTATCTATCTTGACATCCTTCCTTGGTGGTGTGTGTTTCTGCCTGTCTGTTCATAAGGGACCCATTAAGGTAGTATGCGCCTCGAAAGTGAAAGACTGAAACTGTTGCTTAAACTATTCCAAATGAAACTTTCAACCATTCTATTATCAAATCAACAATAAAAATCAGGGCTTACCATGCAAAGTTTGGAACTAGCGAAACAAATTGCCCAACATTTTGCGATATTTGAAATTCAAAATGGCCGCCATTTCTGTGTTAATTCTCTGGGGAATTAATTAAATTTTGTATTTTAAAAAAAAGTAAGATGGTGAAAGTTTTCCTCATTCCAAGAGCTTTAAAATGAGCCCCCACAAGTGGTAGATCAGAAAAGAATTGTAGAATTTTGAGATATCTGTCCCCGAGGTGCGTTCTACCTTGACACTATTTGATTCATTGTATCTCAGACATCAAGGCAGCCGTCTGAGACAATTACCCAGCAGGAATCTAATATTAAAGAGCCAGTAGCTGTAACCTGTGATTTTTCTCACCATTTTCATTCTCCGTGTCAATTGTAAGGTCATGTTCTACTCCCTAAACATGTTGAAAACCCAGCTGTTCAGTTTGTCAACACAGCATCTGTAGGTGTAAAATGCACTTGTGCACTGGGTACTAGTCCAGACCAGAATTCACTTCAAAACAATATCCATTCAGTTTACACACGTACAGACTGGGTCTACCAAACTGAATACTGTGTATGACAACATGCCTTGGGGAGTAAAACAGGAAACTGCAGTTAACATGAAAACAAACAAATATTTAAAAAAGCATCAAAAGTTACACCACTATTCCTTTAAACATATTGATAGTCATTAATAGGTCTTGTCAAGTTATTTGGTTAGAATGATAATGTTCCATTTTAATTGGTACAACTAATTGAGGAGCAAGGATTGGTAGGTGACAGGTTTTAACAGTCTCCTTTGAAATGATATACAGAGATGGATGGCTTGTTTGTATCAAAATATTTCATATTTGGTGTATGTAATGGAGTATGCATACAAGGAGAATGGTATGTGTCAACGATTAGCAGGCTGTCACACCATTTTGCAAATTTGCCAAATGTACACTAAGCAAAACTGCAACATTTCTGTATAATTGTAGTTTTGATGGTATGAATACCATATTCATCAAAAAGAACGCAATATAAAGTATATACGGCAAGGGCCACAGCGTGATTTGGCGACAGACAAACTGAAGAAAATCACCATCTCCCAAGGCATTCCATAAGCTTATCAAAGCAGTGGAGTCACCCTGTGCGCGTACCGAAAAATTCCTATCAAAGTACACCCGACCACAGATATAAATGATACCTTGATGGGAGAAAACAGAGATCAATCATGGCATTTTAAATATCATGTATACAGACAAGCAAAGACTCTTCTAGGCATGCAGCTACAGGTATATCCTTTATGACAACATATTGCGCTGTGGTGGCGCCCTTCAAAGGACTCGGAGTTGATTTCCGAGTTTTGAAGAAGTATCCAGATGGTGGACTACCTTGGATAGTGCAATTTCAACTCTGCCCCCATTTACGTGTAGATCGTAGATCGAAAAGCAAGAAAAGACAAACTGTAATATTGCCATTTTGCTTGAAAAATTTAGAAAAGACTACGATTTTTTTGAAAAAATTAAAAAAAAAAGTTGTCGATGCTTCATTTTTCCGTACAACACAGGAAGTCATCTTTTGATATTTCAAGGCTTAATCTTAATATACACCAAGAGTATCGGTTACAATTAAAGACAAAAACAATACAATGAAAGGGTTAATTGCATATTTTGACTCATTGTTACCACAGGGCACAGAAGTCAGTCCCCTGGGGTAGGGTGTGTAATACTCTGTTATTATTTACATTTGAATACAAGGGCAGATCAGAATTCAATTGTCAACAATAACAGTGCAGTTTATCAACACGGCTGACAAATTGAAGACTGCTTACCTCAACACACTTCGGGAGAACAGAACAAGAAATTCTAGTAAAAATAATCATCGAAAGTTACAGCCACTGGATACTAATTGTTGTACTTGTTTGTCAACATTTTTACACTGGGAATACTGTGCTAAGGGTTTGAGCACTCACAAAAAGAGGACAGGCAGGTGACTTGATACAAAACTCCTAATCTAAAGAGTTTCACTAAAATGCCTGATATTTTCTGTGATAATTTAAAACAAACATCGCCAGAAATAATTACACATCGAAAACTTTGCGATACTATCAACATCGCTTTAATTTAGCCTACAAGCTTCGCCTTTCATCTAGTTACATGTCAAATCGCTGTAAAACAGTGGCCATTGCTCATAGCAACCATTGTCAAGTTATTTGTGACAAAATGTAAAACTTCGAATATGGTCATCAAATGTTCCCTCGAATAATTGAAACTGCAATAATGCACGATTGATATAAAATCTGTGTTTTTGAGTTTTTAGTTGCCTCTATAACATATCCAAACCACCGACCGGATGTTGTCATTCTTTATGTCATTCTTCAGTGTGGGATTATAAATTGTTATTTGATTTTTTTGTACATTTTCTTTGTGTCAATCAAGTTAAAATTCCTCTTCCCAGCTTCATACCTTTACGATTATTTTGTTTTAACTGATGATTTGCCACTCTTTTCGGTAGATTAAATCCTGGAAGAGTCACCGCCCCTGGCTTTTTTCCTGCCCTCACTGCTGCCGGTTGCCTGCTGGCGACTAGAGTCTCTTCCAGCCGGAGATGCTCTCTTCTCAGCTGATTCAAGTTTCCTTTTGTTACCGCGCTCGGCCGAATCCCTCTTTGTAATTTTTCTAAAGCGGCTTTCTCTTTTTTGAGTAGATTTTCATACATTTTTATATTTTCCTCCGTTTTTTTGACTAATTTCTCTCCCTCTTCAGCTTTATCTGTTCCTTCGGAAGATTTAGACTGGGCAAGTGCTATGGCGTGGAGTTTTCGCTCCCTTTTCAACATTTTCTCGTACACTTTAATGTTGTCTTCAATCTTCTGTAATTTCTTTCTCGTATCTGTCTTCTTCGATCCTAACGAAAACAGAATGAAACCTTGTTTACTCTTTTCCTTCTTCGCTGCCTTCTTCTTCTTCTTCGTGGCAAGATCTTGACCCCTCTTACCATGTTCTTGTTTCTGCTTCCCGAATTGCTGGTGAACTAGACCTCTGTTTCTGGGACCGACGCTTCTAACCTTTGTCTGTGTTGTGGCATCTCGTCTGTCGGGCTCCTTTTCATGAGCAGCACTATCTTCTGCCAACTCCCACTGCTGTCCGGTATTCACAGACTTGTCCTCCGTTCTCTTTGGCTGTGGGACTCTCTCAGCGACAATATCAGTCTTCTTCTGATATTTGTAATCGTCCTCAATGACTTTATCGCTGGTAGTAGCCTGCGATTCGTAATATTGTATCTTGTCCTTCACGAAGTAGGCGGTCTCACGTTTGGCCTTTTCATTCATCCTAGCCAATTCAGACTCCTCCAAGGCTTGAGTAATTTCAGCCGCGTACTGGAGCTGAGCACTGGTGATTATATTGACAGCATAGATTTTGCAAAACTGCACCATGAGTGCGTCGTAATAACCGTCCACTATCTTTCCACTCTGATCTCTCATGACCCTCGGCGCGACTTTGAACTTCGGCTGTATCTGTGTTGCCCCGTCGACGCCTCTGGCGACTCTATCGTATCGGCGGCCAGCATCTGTACGCTTTTGAGTGATGACGTCAAGGTCTTTCTTCGAGAACGGTATATTGGTCTTCGTGACGTGGCCGAACGGCTGTATCTGTGTTGCCTCGTCAACGCCGCTGGCGACTCTATCGTATCGGCGGCCAGCATCTGTGCGCTTTTGAGTGAGCACGTCAAGGTCTTTCTTCGAGAACGGTATATTGGCCTCCGTCACTTGGCCGAACAGCTTAGGGCGATAATAGATATCATCAGCCGTTCCTTGATCCACTAATTCATCTACATTTGGTGCAAAGGGTAGAGGGCGCACTTTAACCAGGGAGACAGGCTCTCTTTCTCCTTGACCGACGATTAGGAAAGGGGAAAAATGTGAAACATTAACCATGGATAAAATGCAATTACAGTGTGACGTAAATGTTTATACAAATAACATATTATTAAATCATGCCCTGTAATAAGTTTTGCTTTGCTAAACACTTGCTGGATTTTGTTGTCTTTCTTTCGAATCAGACGTGATGTTTCAAAGTATTAAGGTTCCAAGACAAGAAATGTGACCTTTTTAATCTAACAATTCTCTAACGGTTAATAAACTCAGAACTCCCGTAAAGTATACATTTTCTAAAAGCCTACATATATGGGAACATTTTGGTAACCACAGTGTCACCATTGTTTACATAACTATAACGTGACAAAGATAATTTGCATAACCATTCAAAAGTCGGTTTTCCCTATGTTTTGTCTCAATACTTCAAAATATCTGACTCAAACTTGCTGGACTGCAAGCTGTCACAATGCTTTTTCGAAGTGTGTCTCAGATTTTTTATATCTTGCTCAGTTTTTTTGCAGCACAATTTTAAAGAAACCAACTATGCTAAAATTCACTACTCTGGAAGTTTTTCTGGCATAAAAACTGTTTAAGAAGGTTTAAAAAAATTCTGAGACATACTTTTGAAGATCTGTAGGATAGCTTGCACTCACATGAATTTCAGCCACATACCTCAAAGCATTGAAACAAAACATAGCGAAAACAGAATTTTGAAAGGTTATGCAAATTACCTGTCACGTGATAGTTATGTAAACAATGGTGACACTATGGTAACAAAATTGTTCCCCTATATCTAGGCTTTCCGAAAATATACAATTTACGGGGGTTCTGAGCTTATTAAACACTAGAGAATTGTTAGTTTAAAATGGTCAATTTCTTGTCTTGGAACCTTAAGGTAGTTTGTAATGTGGAAGTCGCACCCATTTTATTCATTTTATTCTAACACGATGCAAAGCTTACTGAGGGCCTGCTTATATTTCGAAAAATGAGTAGAAAGAATGAAACCATCCTAACCACTTTCACGAAGTAACTTAATTTGCATGCTCTATACATTAATAATAAGGGAATGTTGTTCATACCGGACCAAAAGAAAAAAAACCCAACAATAAACAATAACAGCAAAACAAAAAAATTACTTAACAACATTATATATACATATATGAAACTATTATTTAAAAACAACATACATACATACATACATACACAACAAACACACACACACACACACATATATATATATATATGTATATATATATATATATATATATATATATATATATATATATATATATATATATATATATATAATATATTTTATATATTATTTAATGACATCGAAAGAGAATCTTAGGAAACTAGACAACCTTGGATAAGCGCGAGAGTAATCATATATAAGTGAACTAAACGTGAAATGTAGATTGTCAACTTTAACGTAAATTTATGAACACTGCTTGTACACGAGGTACAGCTCGTCCTCTCCAAGCTAAAAATCTGGATACCTCAAACACTCCAGGTTTAATGTCTTTGACAATTACAAAACATCAGGATTTTTGACGTAGAAATGTTTATACCTTTGGAACATGTGAATGACGAATTTGTCCTGTATGTTGATCTTCTGTGTCAAAGTGTTACATGTAACCCTTACCTTGCTTGGATTGCAGTCGGGAACCACCAGTATCTCTTGCTACAATAGCGCTGTTATTCCAGTTGGCGTTCAGTGAAAATCTCTGTCTGTCTTTGGCAGTTTCCACTCTCTTCTGCACAGTCTTAACAATAGGTGTAACGGTTTTCTTACCACCATCTCTCAGTTCTCGTGTGTACTTTATTATCGCCCCAGCCATCACATTTTGAACCACCACCTTGCTGAGGGTCACAACATAGTCTTCACTTGTAGTCACCTGCTTGTTGATAGATCTTTTGTCCATGCTCCTCACGTACGTATCAACATCAAATTTATCATCCGCGGTACCAAAGTCATCTGTCAAAGACATTGCAGAGAAGAATTCATCCTCGGTTGACTCCTGAGATGGTTTGTCGAATAATGATACTGCGGAGAAGAATTCTTCTTCATCCTCGTCTTCGTATTGGTCGGATTCTGAACTGTCGTAATACTCATCTTTCAGGTAGGCACGATAATATTTTGTGGTTCTGCTTTTTTCTTCCTTGACACGCTCACCTGCGGTGCGACCATGACGACTATATCTATACTGTCTGCTTCCTGAATCATCTTGATGTTTGGTCGCATATTGTTTGGAGACGCGTCCATACATTTTGGGAGAGAAGGTCATATCTGTGTGGTAGTCAGTCTGAAGTACGTCGTTCAAATCTGGTGCATATGGTGGTGGGCGAAAATATGATTCAAATTCCCGTTCTTCGTGTGATACTCCAGCTTGCTCGAATGTCACAGGTGTTTCTGTGCCCATGATGTCATCAACAAAGCTCACTTTCTTCATAACCTTTCTGTACTTTAGTGGTGTGGCATCTGCCTGGTCAAACTTGTCGTAAACATCAGTTCCGCGTGATGACATCTTCCCAGCGCCATCAACACGTTTGTACGTCTTTGTCACCTTACTGATCATTTTTGGGGTGATAAACACTTCATCGGAATCACCTGCTTGCAGAACAAGTTCACTCATATCTGGGACATGTGGCGGGGGTGCTGTGAAATCTTTTCCCTTCTTTTTATATTCGTTTATCAGACCATACGTGTCACCATCGTATTTTGTTGAAGATCTGTCTTTTGATACTTTTCCCCCTAGCTTTTCATTTGCGTATTGGAGTACAGCACCGGATATTACATGGGCTACATAAACCCTACAGTACTCTCGTACCACAGAAACAGTTTCCGCTGTTTCCTTTTGGAAATTTTCTCTGTAATATCTTTCCCCTGTGTCAAAATAGATCTTGTCCTTCTTTGGTTTAGACCGAGAAACCTTGCCATACGTCTTAGGAACACCAGCCTTTTTAGCCATGTTGTCCTCTGGCAGGCAAAGTGCGGAGAAATACTCATCATCTGAACTTTCTTCCGAAGTTTCTCGAGTCATTACAAGTGCAGGGTGAAATTCGTCCTGTGGCTCATCGTAATCTTCGTGGAAAATATCACTATCAGTGTCTTCCTCACTAAAGTCATTAACATCGCTATCACCACTGGAATTAAGCTGATAACCACCTGTGTGAATATCATCATCACTGATGCCCCAGCTCCAGCTTCTATCGATCCACTGCCCTCTGTCAGGACCAACGCCGTAATGCTTTGACACGTGCTCGAACATCTTTGGAGAGAATATTGTATACTCATGGGAATCATCAAGCATTAATTCACGCAGATTTGGCGCATATGGTGGTGGACCAACTGATGCTTCACAGACTGGCAGCTTGCCTCTGTAAGAGGACGTTTCTCCCTTCATATCACCGGAAAAGGTTTCATCTCTTGTAATGGCTTTATCCTTTGATTCTTTGATTTCCCTTTTGACTGATTTTATACCAGAAAGTTTCAATGGAGCAGGCAAATAGTCTTCAGCCTTTTCTTCAGTCTTTATTAACCTTTGTCCAACAGGGCTCGAATCATCATCATGGTCGGTAGTAGTTACTGATTGTTTTCCCCTTTTTCTTATGTATGTGTCATATTGTTTGGTAACTTTACTGTACATGTTTGGTTTGATGGCAAGATCATCAAAGTCATCATGTTGCTGGATCAATTCATCCATATTTGGCAAGAAAGGTGGTGGTTGGAATGGCTCCTGCTCAGGGACAGCTTTCATTAGTCTGTAACGCCTTTGCTCTTCTGCCTCAGTGAAGGTCACATCCTTCATTGGTTTCAAGTCTATAGTTGCAGCCTTTGCCCTCGTATCTCTCAGCTCTTTTTCAGCCATGTATCTTTTATTCCAGTCGTACTCATCATTATAATAATAATCTTCATCTTCTCCAGAAAAAGATTCTTCTTCACTGTCTGACGTCTCACTACCCCAGGCGAATTTTGGAGCAGCTTTGATGGTAGCAGGTTGATATCCCTTTGTCCCTCTACTGAAAATTTGTGGAGTAAAATGCGTATCATCCGTATATTGACCATAATATTTGTTTTCATCATTTACGTTATCCACAGAGGAGATATACTGCAGCTGAGCAGAAGTGATGGCATTGGCTACAATTATCTTGGCTACATGCCTCAACATGGAAATATCCTTGATATCTGTGTAATCTGTGTAAGGAAATTGGCTTGTTTGAGCCACCTCTCTGCTAGTCTTGATTACACTTGGTTCTTCTGGATATAATGACACATCTTCATGATCACTGACACTCTCGTCACTGTAATAATACTCATACTCATAAATTGGGTCTTTTCTAGTGTCACGGTCTCCTGTCATTTGGTACTTCTTGCTCACTTTCCGAAACATTTTTGGTGTGAAAAGAATTTCATCAGTGTCATCTGAGTGCACCATTTCAGACAGGTCTGGCACGAAAGGTGGAGGCTGGAAGGTAGATTTCTTTGACCCCTGTCCGTGTGAAACTCGTGGAGGGTCGACATGTTTGAATTTACCAGGTTGAGCGGAAAACAGCAACTTATCGGTGAATGTTTCTTCACTTGAAGCATCGTCGCTCATTCTATCAGTGCCAGTGGTAGTAGTGCGCTTCACTTCATTTCCATACCCGATGGTATATTGAGCTTTGGCATCATATGTGGTTGAAACCCCTGACTTATCACCAAAGTAAGATTTTGTTGTAGGCTTAGGGATATCTTTCTTTGACTCGTAACTTTTGGTGACCTTTCTGTACATATTGGCTGTAGGTTGTACGTCATCGAGGTCATCTGGTCGAATCAAAGCATCCATGTCAGGCACAAAAGGTGGTGGCTCGACAGCTGGTCTAAATTCCCAAGGCATCGAAGCATCTTCGACCCATTTCTTCTGTGTGGTAACTTCACTGACAGTATGTTCCTCCTTCTCTCTGTCAGCATCAAAACGGTACCCAACAATTTTTTTACCCTCGTCGTGTTTGCTGATGTCAGCACCTTTATCATGGGAATAATCCACCCCTCTCTCTTTTCCAACATCTGCAGGTTTTCCCCTTGCTACAAAGTGCCAGGGAGTCGAGGGATCTTCAACCCAACTTATCTGAGTTTTCACTTCACTGCCAGCAGGTTTCTCCTTCACTTTATCCAAGGAATGATCAGCTTCCTTGATATCACTCAAACCAAATTTCTTACCGTGATCGCCTTTTGGTTTTAAGGTTTTCGTTTCTTTAAAAGGCTTGTCTTGTTTCAAAGCTTTGAAAAACAGATTTGGTGTAAAAAACATATCATCGTAATCAATATCATTACCTCCTATAAACTGAGTTAAATCGGGTGTATGAGGAGGTGGCTTAATTTTTTGTTCTTCTGTTCTTTGATCATCGGCGTAAGTATGGCTAACAGTCGAAAATTTCATAACATTGTCTTCCCGTCCAGAAATAGTAATGGGAGCTTTGTTAGATTTGATGTCAGGTCGAGATTTTTCTACGATAGCCTTATCTTTCGGTATGTCTTTCTTTGACTTGTAACTTTTGGTAACCTTTCTGTACATATTGGCTGTAGGTGGTACGTCATCAAAGTCGTTTGGTTGAATCAAAGCATCCATATCAGGCACAAAAGGTGGTGGTTGATCAGCTGGTCTAAATTCCCAAGGCATCGAAGCATCTTCGACCCATTTCTTCTGTGTCGTAACTTCACTGACAGGGTGCTCCTCCTTCGCTCTCTCAGCGTCAAAACGGTACCCAACAGTTTTCTTACCCTCGTGTTTGCTGATGTCAGCCCCCTTATCATGGGGATAGTCCACTTCTCTCTCTTTTCCATCATCTGTAGGTTTTGCAATAAAGTGCCAGGGAGTCGAGGGATCTTTAACCCATCTTATGTGAGTTGTCACTTCACTGTCAACAGATTTCTCCTTCACTTTATCTAGGGTACGATCAGCTACTTTACTATCACTTAAATCAAATGTCTTACCGCCGTCACCTTTCTGCTTTAAAGTTTTCTTTTCTTTGAAAGGCTTGTCTTGTTTCAAAGCTTTGAAAAACAGATTTGGCGTGAAAAACATATCATCGTAACTAATGTCATCAGCTCCCATAAACTGAGTTAAGTCAGGTGTATGAGGAGGTGGCTGAATTATCTGTTCTTCTTCTGTTTTTTGATCATCACTGTAAGTTTTGCTAACAGTCGAGAATTTCGTAATTTCTCTTTCCCGTCCGGAAATGGTTATGGGACCAGCATTATACTTGATGTCAGGTCGAGATTTTTCCACGGTAGTCTTATCTTTTGGTATATCTTTCTTTGACTTGTAACTTTTGGTGACCTTTCTGTACATATTGGCTGTAGGTGGTACGTCATCAAAGTCGTCTGGTTGAATCAAAGCATCCATGTCAGGCACAAAAGGTGGTGGCTCATCAGCTGGTCTAAACTGCCAAGGCATAGAAGCATCTTCGACCCATTCCCTCTGTTTTGCTACGTCACTAGCAGCAGTCTTCTCCTGGGCTCTGTCAGTGTCAATTCGTTGTCGGACAGTTTTCCTACTTTCACGCTTGCTTTTTTTGACCTCTGTATCTACGGAATCATCGACTGCTTGTCCTTTTCTAACATCAGCAAGTTTATCGCTGTCATAAAGTTTGTCTGCGGTTGAAAATTTCATTGCTTCTTTTCCCTGTCTGGCACGGGTATACTTCCTATCACTGAATTCATCAACCATGGTGCTATCTTCATCAACATCATATTTGTATCCAGAGGGGACAGCATGCTTAGCAGATGTTTTCTCGGCCATTTTCCCACCAACAGATATGCCAATATCCTTGCCTGGCTTGTACTGTTTTGTAGCTTTCTTGATCATACCTGGAGTGACAAAGACATCACCGGTATCATCATAATGCAGCAGTAGTTCATCCATGTTTGGCGTAAACGGTGGTGGCTGAGTAGAAGTGGTGACAGCAGTCTTGGAACATCTTTTCGTCCTCTAGGATACTCAGCATATTGCATTCGTTCATCCTTCGCCTTTTGTTCAACCTTACTGCGTTTTTTGTCATGTATTTGATAGGAAACTGTCTCCTGACTGTGCAATTCATTAACATACTGCAATTGTGCATTAGTGGTGACATATGTAACGATGACTGCACTGAAATCTCTCAGTTCTTGAAGGTATTTTTGACTGTATCGTTCCTTAGTTTTGTCGTCCTTCATATTCATGTAGGTTTCGGTCATCGGTCTTTTCCTCGGGGACGGTCCTTTATATGTTGGCTTAAAATCATCACCAGCATCAACAACTTTATACCTGTCGCTTGGCATATCTGCTCTTTTCAAACTAGGATGCTGCATTTGCTTCTGAGCCCGCCTGTATATGTATGGAGTAAACGTCATATCGTCAAAATCTTCCTCATTCGTTGTCATTAACTCTGTTAAGTTTGGTGCGTAAGGTAGAGCTTGCCTGTAGTGTGGAGCGGTCCATGGTTCTTCTTCTTCGTCATCTTGACTCGTGTCATACTCAAATTCTTCTCCAACAGTTGACATTTCCATTTGATATAAGCCGGTGCTCGTGGTCCTTGGCTCGCGCATTGTTGACCTGGTCTGATAACTGCTGTCTCTTGGGCCGTCCACCATGATCCTGTCACTAGTTCTATCTGCTCTAACCCTCTTTCCATACTGTGCCTGTATACCATATCTCTCTGGCTTCACATCAACGTCTTCATCATCCGTAGCACTGCTTTCTGATTGATATGACCTGTCTTCTTGTCGACCAACTCTTCCTCCTCGAGGAGTGGGCACTCTCTCTTTCTGTTTGAGGGCTGTTCGGTACTGCTTTGGCATGAAGAACATATCATCAAAGTCCACATCATCAAGTGCCATCAAGGGAGATAAGTTGGGGACAAATGGAGGTGGTCCGAATGATTGATCGACAGAGCTTCGCTCAACTCTTGCATAGTCTGATACTTTTGGCTGCTCTTCCACCACGAAGCGAACTCCTTTAGTTTCTTCAACAGCAGTTTTTCTCTCCCATTCATATGGTCTCTCCTCTGGTGGCTGGACTCTTCTGCCTACAGGATGATGTACCATTTTATGCATCTGTACTTTACCATACATCTTTGGGGAGAAACACATACTATCGAAGTCTGCTTCATCAACCGCTATGTACTCAGACAAGTTCGGAGTATAAGGAGGTGGTTTGGTTGATAATGCTACGTCAGAACTCTCTAGTTCGTCAGTTGCTTCGTCTCCAACCACTGTAACACTCTCAAGGATAGCATAGTCATCAGAACTGCGTTTACGTTTGAGAGGTGTGTACACAGTTGAACTCTTTGCTTTCCCGTCTGTTTTGGTAGATCTAGCAGTAGCTGCGCTCGCCTTGATATCTCTAGTTTGCCTGTCTGCATCCGTGTACTTGGCGAGAATGTTTTCCATTGTGTCAAATCCTTCGTTCACCTCGGCGTCTAAACGGCGCAAAGTCTGTACCTCTTCTGGGCTGAGCTGCACGGCTTGTGGTGACTCTCCCTTTACGAAGCATTTCAGCGTTGTCCTCTTCTCGTCGAATTTCGCCATCATTTGCTGTACGGGCGAACCATCGGTGCCTTTCCCATCGGCCAGGAACGACTTGATCTTCTTAATTTCGTTCCACAGTCTACCGATCTCCAGGTCTTGACGAGATTTCATTGATGCTAAAGTGTCGATGTCAACCTCAAGCTCTCCTATGCTGTCCTCTTGAGAGGCTACCGTGTGTTTCAAACTGTCCAATTCTTCCCGTAACTCAGATAAACCCTCCATTGTACCCTGGATATTTGTGTAGTGCTCGGAGATTCGATCATCTACAGTCTTCAAGTATTCATTTAAGGTCATCCTCGTTGTCGTTTTCGTTTGACCGCCTTCAGAGGTCTTACCACCGCTAGGCGCATTGCCGGCGCGGCTAAACAAATAAAACGGAAAAGGAAAACAAGAAAAGTTTCGATTTTCATATACAAAATGGTTGGAAAGTTATCTGGAAAATTTACAATTAACAGGAAAATAATGCGGAAAATATGATAAGACAATTAGTTACAATCCATGGGTCGCTTATCGCGTTCAGTATTTTTTCCCTTTGTTGAACAAAAAACAATAACAGAAATTCACATATATTATACTTCTTTGTCTTTATTGAATAAAGAAAATGGTACTCATGAGTCTCTTTTATGGTTTTACTCTTTTGTATTTAAATAATCACGAAAAAGGCGCCGTTACTCGTACAGCGCAGGTCTATTATTTAAGTAAAATCCCGGTGACACAATAAAAATACCACTGATTGCAGAGGTATTGTAGTCTTTTTCAAGGGTGATGGCTGGTCTTTCTAAAACATTTTAGGATAACACTTGCGCCTGTGCGACACCATTATACTGAATCCGCGGCCATTTTCGTCTCCCCTTCTGCTACTGTGATATTTTTGGCACAGATTAAAATATATCTTAGATTTAACGTTTTGATAGATGCAGGTATTCATACATCAATATGAGAAAGAAAACGGCCGTTGGTAATGACAAAGAAATGATGTGATTGTAATGCTTATAGCTTTGATTTTCGGTCTTAGCGCATATTCAAACATTACATTTTCAAACTGTGGAATTAACATGAAAGTCTTTGCCTTTGCAATCACTTTACATTGCAAAAGCCGTATATACAATAATTCGGAGGGACGATGCCCGATGGAGTGGTCGACGCCTGTTAATAGCAACGATTGCATCTACCACGTGAATAATATTAAAAAACATCGCAAAAACATCGGTGAAGTCGCAAACCATAGAAAGACGACTGTCAGTGTCCCGTTATAATTTCAACAAGTCAGAATAGAGCTCGATTGTTTGAAATATTGAAAATATGAAATCGCTTTTACCGAAAACTCTCTGGACCGACTACTTTGATCTAGTGATAAGTAGATAGGATGCTGGTAATAGTTAAGGACGAAACATGCCAACGCAAATGCTGAAATTATACGCCAATAGACAACCTATAGCTAGTAACATTAAATTGCGAGCATGGCATATAGCATGCGTTGATATTGAATTTTAATAGGATGCTAGCTAAATGTTATAGTAAATGGGTCAAGAAGAGGCCACAGCGCTCCTGCAACTTTCATTTTTTCGGTGTACAGAACCACATGTGTAACGAATCGACAACATGATTGAAGGAACGATTACACTTTTTCAACGTTTCATTAGTCTATATCCTATGAGAGTTCAAATTATTTTTTTATTTTTTTTATTTGTTTAATTTATGTTCAATTTTTCCTTGATGAGACAGCTATGCGTCAGAGCCGTATGGCCACGTTTAAAACTACACATGAATACGTGTCCCGTGTCTATATTGTCACATTTTCTCTTCTGTCGACTTTCCGTCTTCCAGTCTGTTTGTATGTGTTGCAATTAAAATATCGCATTTAATTTATTATGGTCTGAAATTTTATTCATTACAGCAAAATCCTTATTGCGAACTGGGGTCTCACCCTTTCCCTCTAAACTAAGAAATTACCTTTCTAGTGCGTCAGGTTTTATGATAGTCGACCCCGCTATTCCACCCTGCAGAAACTTAGCACTTCCTGTTTACTTTAACCCTCCACCCCTATTTCCCTCTCTAGAGGTCCAAGTTTGTCATAGAAAACAATGAGATTGGTTCAAACCACAGTGGTGAAAGGGTTAATATTTATAAAAATTAAATAGCAAAGAAGAGAAAACTTTGAAAACGGACAAAGAGATATTTTTCTTGTTTGACAATAAAAGATACTATACACAGTGTTATGATATAATTGTCACTTGAAGAAAAACGTTTGATTCGTTTTGCCCTGAGTTACGGATGTTTAACATTCTAAAAGTTGAGTGCACCATAAGTATCTCACCCTCAAATAAGTAATAATATCAGTGAAATGCATCATGTTGCCTGGCAGCATTTCGGTGAGAGAACAAATAATGCTTGTTGTTGTAGACTCTACAAAAGAAAAACACATTGAAAAGCGTAATTGAAGAAATGAAAATGCGAAAGTCATACCTTCTGTCACTGGCCATGCCGTCACGATCACCTGTAAATGAAAGAAGGCGAAAGAAAGTTATACACATTATTGTTTAAAATGATTTTTCAGATTCAGTGTCTGTCAAGTCGCGACATTTCTCATGCAAGTATTAATGGCGCAGGTTTTTATTTATTTATTTATTTATTTATTTATTTATTTATTTATTTATTTATTTATTAACTTATTTATCTGCGATGAAACAAAATACAATTTCAAATGCAGGTGAAAACACATAACACATAAGCGTAGAGTATACTATGAAAGATAGGAAGTTAAAATGAGCGAAAGACTTATCAAAGGAAACAACAATTATCAAAAAGCTAAATCATATGGCGCTAACCTTTTAAAACAGTATGTAGCGCAATAATACATTCTACACAATAGCCTTATGATATTTGCCACCGGCTTGGCAAAAGAATGACAAACGTTGTCCGATTTATAGCAAGTGTCGAGGATTTTGAAAAAAGTTAGTAACCATATACTCCTGAGTGGTACATAGCGACTGTGGAAATATTAGGTGAGGATGCGTGATTTTGTTATGACGATAATGACACGGTCATAAATGTACTCCTAATACTATAAATTGATCAAGTAAATTAGTGTGAAATACATTAAAACTTATATAAGCTAGGTTGCAAATGTTTGATAGTTATGCATAGAAATAAAACAAAGCGAACACCCTGCCAGACATAACAAGTGGACGGTTTTATCTACGGATATCATTCACTAAAATTATTATCTAAAGTACGGCATAAAATACAGATAGACACATAACAGGGATGGTCAGTGGACGGCAACAGGTTAAATTGTTTGTAAAACCTTGTAGGTATAAGGGCCGGAGTGAAACAGTAAGGAAAATCGAATGAAATCGCTAAAATTGCGATACTTTCAAAAACATTAGACATTTCCATCTGCTTACGGCCTTAAACTTGTGTTAATATGGTTTTTAAGCAGAACTAAACGGGAAAATAATGAACAAATTACCAAACCTCCGTGAAATATATCTGTTATTCGTAAATCCGTGTAATTCAAACAGCGCGGATATGCGCGTGTTCGTCGGACAAATGCGTTTCATACATTAAATGCTGCGTGTTGGTTTCTTCGAATATTAACTGAGAAGTAAAATACAGAAAAATGTAAACAAACCTCGGGTTTTCCTGTGCATCGACGATAAAATGTATAGAATATCCACACTCACATATGATTCGTAACGCCATTTTACTTCAGGGTGTGGAAGAAAGGTGGTCTAGCGCGTATAGCGGTCACCATTCGAATAGTTCGTGCGCGCGATCTTTAACGAAATGGCTGGAAACCGTTCCGGTGTCGCCTTATCAACAACGGACAATAACGCGCACACCGCAAAGTACATGCGTGTATAGATTCTTGTTTTGGAAGATTATCTTAGCTTTTATGCGAACCGAGGGTAAATGTTATTAAGAAAAACACAAGGGACAATATTTCTATAAGATGTTATCAGTAAATTGATTTTAATTTTATCATTTAAGTCAGACGGAAGAATACACTGGTGAAGGGGTCGCCTGTTCACACTCGCCTGCTCACACTTTCGATTGTCGCGAATCGATGCGTATGACTCCGCCGCATTTCCCTGTGTATACGCGTGACTCCTCTTTCCGTTTCTCCTGTAGCGCTGTATCCCCCTAACGGCCTAAAATGAACGAAAGTAAACTTTGCACGACATAATGTACGAGGCGACAATAGAAAGATGTCCAACTTCACTCGCAGGTTGAATAATAATTTTGATGGAACGCGAGTTGCCCAGAAAGCAGAAATACAATTAAAATTTGCTAAAACCCGATTTGGTTGTTTTGATTAAGGAAGGTGGACAATCGATTCCGTAACTACCCTATGATCATAACAATGTTTGGATGTCAAGTACAGCCGATAGTGATTTATTTTGCTGATTTTCAAACCATGGCTAAAATTTTCATACCTTGTGTATCATTGAGTGAGCCTGGCGTCGCTGAAGCAGCAGAACGGAAGCTCGTCCCATGCCATTGGACCTCCCCCGAAATGGTACAGGTGAACAACGGAGAATCAACACATAACAGCAACAGTGCTTTCGGTTGTGCGGTGGGGAGTGTGTCAAAACTCTTCATTACAATACAAAACAAAGCAAAATTAAGTTTTGTGATGAAACGTATAATAAATACAAAATCTAGACTCTCAGTAAATCTGCTAAAATTTCTCATGTCTTAAAAGCACTTGATAAATGCAATGATAGTTTAGAAAATGTAAATATTTTTTGAAGACACAAGTTCAACAAGCTTATATTTATATGTACATTTAATCTCCTTTCCAGTGGTCAGTATCTTTAATTGATGTCCTCGTATAGTGGACACAGAAAAATGAAATGGAATTCATTTCTGCAAAGGTAGTATGTTTAACTTCCTTACAATACAAATATAATTGTCTTTTCGACAGGCGAATTTAAGTAATGACAGATTCTGTTGTTCTGGTGACGCACGGAACAGTGAAAGTTAGCTTAACATTTATTTTCTTCTGTGATTCAAGTTATTCAAACATTTTTTTCATTTTTGTATATCTTTTATATATGTTTTACATCTTAAATGTCTTTTGTTTTTTAATTTTAACATTTCAGTAAACTTTATCTATAATTCATTAACATTGACAAAGATAACCTTGGAGAAAAGAAGCAACTCTAAATTAAATATAATGTTTTACAGTTTCAACATTTGATCTTGTAAAATATTTTTTCAAACTTTCTGAGATAACCCCATCATGAAATATGATACCTTTCGATTTGGACAAATTGACACCGACTGCTTACTACATTTCTCAAGATGATTTCATTTAAACTATGAACATATCGGCAAATCAGTCGAGTCGGCAATATCATCCACATATTCTTTAAATTACTGATGGCCTTACGTAGTTCAGGTTCTAAAATATATTTGTTTATGGATCGTTGATAATTTTATTTGCATAAATTACCAAGGAAATCATGCTCACTTATCTCACATTTAATCATTTTAGTAAATTCTAAAAGTATTTAAACCATTCCGAAGGCGAGGCATTGGCTCGAAATACACTGTTTTAGGTACCTCACAATTCCTTCCACAACATTCCAAAAACTCTGAAAGTCTTTACATGAGGAAATTAATTACTGCTTTTGAAAAACTTGATATTTTTGTCTGATTTCTGACAGTAAATAACAAAACATCTTGAAAGTCTGTATTGACATAACAACTGAAATCTTCTCTTTCCACCCTAGCACACACTTATTGACGTTACAAAACTTAATACCTCCAACTTTGGTTTGTAGAATTTCACAGGCTTTGTCAATAATATTCTCAAACAATTCCAAATCTTTATCAACATTCAAATTTGATACGTCTCTGTTGAAGGCAGTGAATATTCTTACATCCTCGCCTTGCAATTTGGAACTCAGTATATTCTGCTGAGTTGTATTAATATTTAAGGTACGGTGACAAATTAACCTCGTCTTCCACAGCAGAAATAGTCTGCAAAGCGAAGTACCTCATAGTGGCAACGTAAACGTTATCAAGACTGTCTAGCTAATCAATTCACAAGTTGAACATATGCTCAAATTACCATATCAATAACGAATACTTATGATTCAAGTAGAGTGGCGCTTCACACACAAGGTATGTTGAGATAGACTGATAATATTTGAACGTATTTTGTCCTCTCTAGCTCCCGTTAACGTTATATGTAATAGGTTGAGAAGAGGCTACAATTATTCACTTGGAAAATCAAAAAAATTTGACAGTGTACTGAAATCTAAGCAAAACGGACAATGTAGTGTGCCATTTACCTCAAAGTCATGTCTTTGATCTCAAAATATTGCATCTACTCGGTATATCTTCAATGTTTTATGGCAGCACGCCCCTGGTCTGATATGAACAGGTTTTTCAGTATAGCACAGAACATTATTATTTATAACTGAATACAACAGAAGATGATGTGATCAGGATAAAAGTTGCCTGTCGATGGTATATGATCGTTATTAAACCTACTTCAATATCATTGTGCTATCTCTACCAAATGAGACACAGTTTCCCATGTAGTATTGTCGATCGCTTGAATGTTGGTATTCTGATTTGAAAGGGTGTGAAAATAGACCGGAGGGAGTGAGTATCATTAATCATAGACCTTTTTCTCGAGGGTCTATGCATTAATCTAAGATGCCACTTTGTTGAGTACTTGACTATAGACAAATATACTGAGATACTATACATGCTACCACAATATCTCAATTAACACTCGTTCATAAATAATGAGGATGCAGCACTGTACTTCAAGACTAGAGAGGGCAGTAAATGTAAGATAAAAGATTACCGTTGTAACATAACCTTATGTAATGGTAGTCATACTCCAGTAAGGTACACTTTAAAATCAAAAATAGAAATTAAGAGATGCATTTGCAATACAGTTTTTACCAAAAGATTCTACTCATTTTTCAGCCTTATTTAGACTTTGCCAAAGTCTGTGAAAAAAATAATTTGACCAATGTGATGTAGTGGAGAAATCGCAATTTTCTTTTCTAACCGCGACGTAGTTGAGTTGTTGCTGATTCCAGAGAAACTTACTGCCGATAGCGTTCACTCCACGCATGCGTAAATGCCCCCCAAGCTCAGATGGCGTAGCGAAGGTCTGATTGTACTAGCGGTCACCTCACTCTGAGTCAAAGCGTTTCAAGCAAAGAAGTATTACAAATGTCTCGTGACATGAATTTATTTCACATAATCACCAACTTGAACCAAATCTAAGGCTTGTACACAAAACCGTTGTTTTTGGCTGAATCACGGTCCCTATATGATAGATGATAGAGGGACCGCAGCTGAATTTTGAAGACTTCTTGCTGAAAGGCCTAGCTGGAAATTTAGCGTAAACACTGAAAATACGATTTATTTAAAAGAAAACTATATTGGCATTTGAGAATTCAAAATTTAGATTCAATGTTTACGAGTCCAGTCCATTAGTCAAGTTCAAGTTTTTGACACGCACTGACCTTCTTTCTGGTACAGAACAATGACCAAAAAAAATATCGCGTCACATGACGCAAATGGCGGTATGATTGCATTGTACTGAACCTTTGACAAAGCTTGACCCCATTTAAACTATTTCCAGATACAAGTTGCTACTTGTCATAATCACTATGGTACGCACGAATCAGAAAAAAACCCGCTAACCTTTGATTCTTCGTTCATTTTAAACAGAAAGCCGCAATGACTGCTAATGTTTCGAACTCGGGCATGAAATTTAGGCATAGGTATATGTTTGTATGTTAGTTTTTGAAATAATATGTATATGTGAAGTTCAAAGAAACGGAGTGAAAGGGACAGCATGATCATTTGAAAGTTTTTTGAAGATTTTGGGTCAAAATATGCGAGAAAGGCGTCCGATCCTGACATTGTTGACAAACACGAAATTTTTGGTGGTTACACGGAGAGAAGTGGGCCTAATAACAATTGTCGGTCTTTCCGGGTGTTATACCTGTGAGGCTGCATGTTGACAATAGCTGTTGAGATCATGTTGCTTGACAACAAAAGCATGCACACAATTCTTTCGTTGTGGTCTTGCAAAGTATCATCGTGATGGCGACGTTAAAAACTCGACAGCTTACTGATAAAATGTCAAATTAATTGCATAAGTTATGGACAGAAAGGTTTGAGTGTATGTCATTATGGTTGACCTCGTAGGTCAATCCCTGACATTTGTAATTTTCTTTAATTCTGTTGCATCATTTATTTTCTGAAATAATTGATGGGGAACAGATGAGATTCCTCCTTCTGTCATTGCCAAGTAATAATATCTTCTCAAACTAAGCTTAACAAAACCGCTGCATGATTTGCAATACTCCCATACTCTGGTGCTTATGTGCTTCTAAGTTTAGGGACATATTGTTTGCAGAGTTTTGCTACGTGACAGGTCAGAGAGGTAATGTCTAGCTCATTTTGGAAAGGGGGGGGGGGAAAGCTCGCCTGGTGATACCATAATATGAGGTCGTATGATGCTGTATCTAAAATGTATTTCACTATCATTTGATTCAGCGCTTTGCTCCAGACTGACACCTTACTAGTGGAAGGGAATCAGCAAAAACAATTATATACGGATCTTGGCCGATAATATTGTCAGGTTCAATTTAACCCCTTCTATAAATGGTATAAACCAGGAGGTGGACAATGATTATTGTTTGCTTGAGCCTACGCCAAACATTCTTTCTCGGTGCG
Organism: Ptychodera flava; assembly: GCF_041260155.1. Taxonomy (NCBI): domain Eukaryota; kingdom Metazoa; phylum Hemichordata; class Enteropneusta; family Ptychoderidae; genus Ptychodera; species Ptychodera flava. The sequence continues at coordinate 564,980 of NW_027248372.1, forward strand.
ACTGAACTGCCTGCACATCCCGGTAGTTTTACTGAAAAAATTCGTTGGAACTTTGTTTACCAACTTAATCTAGCCATGCCGGACCTTTCCTTTGGATTTTATTATCGCAAGATGACTTTAAGACATTTTGGTCCGACTTTCCGTAAAGTGGTATGGTCATGGTCAGGTAAGTTTCCGTTTTGTGTTAAAATTTACTCACAACTATTTGGAATATCCAAAGTGTGAACATTTAATGGGGAGTTTGTGGTCCTTACAAATACTTTGAAAATCTTTGTTTCAGGACATTTGTGAGAAACATGACAAGGATTGGCAAACGTTCGCAAAATTGGTACAACAATATATATACTTGAACAAGGATAAAGAAGAAAGACTTTGCAAAATTAATCGGAATGTTGTCAGATTTATGCAACGGTCCGATAACATCGTACCGAGATTTGATTGATTTAGTGCAATCAACGTGTATTACCTGTCTTGCACTCTACATACTTCAATAACACAGTTGTTGCACTCTGATAAGTTGTCTCCGCCGAATCCATGCACCTAACCTCGTAAAACTTCATAATAGAACCAATATTTTGCCGACAAAGAGGCTATAGCACATGTCTTTAAATAAAAAAATGAAAGCAATGCGAAAGTATTTGTGGCTTTTCACAAAGTCCAAAGTGACAAAAGTAGTAGAGGCAATAATGTATCTATAATTTATGTTAGATTTTTGCAAAACGTCTTGAAAATTGTTAACCGCCGCATGGGATAGTTTTAGTGAAGTGTATGTCATTACAGAAATGAATTGCGAATTGTATTCCTGATCAAAACTGCTATCTCCCTCCTTAACAAAAACATCAATGTGCTTGGTATGGTCTATTTTTATTCACTTTGATTTTGCGACTTCTATATTATGTATGAAAATGAAAAATTATGCCATATCTATTTATGCAAATCACCAGGAATTTATGCAATCACAGAATTTATGCAATATCATCCATTCATAGTACTGGAATTCGATTCCGTACTTTTCAATAAAAATATCCCATCTTCTATTTTGCTGATTAAGAAATCGACAAAATGTTTAGTGTGTGCGAATAATACTACTGTAAAACAAGTACAAGATGGTGACCTGCTGATCGCCCTGAGGGCAAAGATGGGCTCCTCAGTAAGTTAAAGTGTTAAAAGTATGAATCAACTAGGCCATATAGCTATTCAACACTGCCTTAGGGACGCTGGTTGGAAAGTTAGCAAGGATCTTAGCGAGGACTATTAGTGGTAGAGTATGAATGAGCCATATTGCTATTTTACATCGTCATAGGGACGCTAGGTGAGCTGGATCATCGTGGCCAGGTGAGCTGCGAGCGTCGTCGAACTTAATCGAATTTCGGTTATTGACCTAAAAATATTAATCCTGTAAGTTCTCGATATATTTTTCACCTTATGATTGATAATTTATGAGTATTTTAGAGTGTGTTTGCAAACGCGCGTAACGATGTCAAGAAAGACGTTCTTTCATGAATGAATGGGGCGGGGACCAGTAGGCCTATCTAGTGGCGGCTAATGTTTCTATATTGTTAGTAGCCATCGATGTGTGTGCGGCCCGGCACTAACATTTAGGACCTTCTAAACCTTATATTCCTCGGTGAACAAGGCGAAATGAACTTTACCAGGCCTTTCCGTGATGTAATTGAATCGTACAGTTGTCTTTAAAAGATGTTTTGCTGTCTTAAATTTGTACTCAGTGAAATATATGTGCGGCGGCCATCTTGGGTGACTTTTTTTCAAATATGGCGAACGCGTAGCTTTGTCGTTGTTGAATCGTAATATACCAATAATTTGCAACAAATTTTGTTTTAGAAAGTTTAAAAATTTAGTTCATTTAGTTTTCACAGTGCTTTTATTTCTTGACAATGGTTTAGGCGTTACAATAAATGGTGTGTTCCCGTTAAAACGCCTTCAGGAAATAGGGTAGGTCACAAGGGTTGACCAATGTCACAGGCGTGGGTCATGTAAAGGTCCAGATTATACGTTCATCTGTGTAAACTAAAATAATTTAAACCACAGCTTTAAAATCGCATTGGAGTTGCTCATATTTAGATCATAAATGAGTGCCAAACATGAAGAAGCAGATAGATTTCAGGGCTCGAAATTAGCGGTTGTCCCTCGCCCACAGACTACCAACTTTTCCCTTGGGCTACCAGAACCTATGAAATGGTAGCCCATACGGACTAGAAAAGCCTGGGACATGAAATTACTTAATGGGCGACATGTTGATCGCTGTGAGATGACCGACGCTCATACAGTCGACCCAGCTGGACACAGAGAGGCCAGACAAATGCAAATTAAAAGGCGGCAGTTCAATCGAATTCGTTGCGACAAACTTTCAATAAAATATTATTATCTGAACTATTGTACTCAGATGACAGGCTCAGGAAATGATTGGCAACGAAAATTAATTTTCATAGTTCTTTTTAATCACAATGTATCAATCATAATTAAACACGAAATTATTCAAACTGCAAAGAAAATACTGTTGGGCCATCTACGAATTACGCTTTCCTAAGTGTACGAGAGTATCCAGTGATATTTGTCCACTATAGTGTACTATAGTGGACAAATATAGCCAAAATTGCCACGAAAGTATTAGGAACATGACTGTACCAAGTTGTCATCCTGAAACTATAATAGCCAACCTATTTTTAACCATGTTATGTTTACACGTGCTGAGAAAAAGTTGTCATGGCGAACATCAAAACTTGCATATAAACTCTGCGTATGTGTGAATAGGTCGTCAAATTTTGAGGCGTCACCGTTGTCCACTACACATGCTATTATACCATTCACCTAAGGCTGCAGATATTGATGTCACATGACTAGAAAATTCACTTCATAGATAGAATCATGAAAAATAAATCTTTCACTTTTAGATATCAATTAAAAATACCTTTACAAACACAACCCTCTTCATTCATGCATGGCTACCAGATCTTGTCACTGGCTGCCAACTTCAGAAAATGGTAGCCCAATGGGACTACCAGGGAAAAAAGTTAATTTCGAGCCCTGGATTTGTAGTCACTGATAAACTTAGACAGGAGAGATTGTCCATTATTCCCTCCAATAGCTGCATCGAGATCACTTAAGGTTCCAAGACAAGAAATTTGACCTTTTTAATCTAACAATTCTCTAACGGTTAATAAGCTCAAAACTCCCATAAAGTATACATTTTCTGAAAGCCTAGATATACAGGAACATTTTGATAACCACAGTGTCACCATTGTTTACATAACAATCACGTGACAAGGTAATTTGCATAACCTTTCAAAAATCGGTTTTCCCTATGTTTTGTCTCAATACCTCAAAATATCTTACTCAAACTTGCTGGAATGCAAGCTGTCCCAATGCTCTTCCAAAGTGTGTCTCAGATTTTTTATAAACTTGCTTGGTTGTTTTGGAGCACAATTTTAAAGAAATCAACTATGGTAAAATTCACTGCCCTGGAAGTTTTTCCAGCATAAAAACTGTTTAAGAAGTTTAAAAAAATTCTGAGACACACTTTTGAAGACCATAGGACGGCTTGCACTCACATAAATTTCAGCCGCATATCTTAAAGCATTGAAACAAAACATAGGGAAAACTGATTTTTGAAAGGTTACGCAAATTACCTGTCACGTGATAGTTATGTAAATAGTGGTGACACTATGGTAACCAAAATGTTCCCCTATATCTAAGCTTTCCGAAAATATACAATTTACAGGGGTTCTGAGCTTATTAAACACTACAGAATTGTTAGTTTAAAATGGTCAATTTCTTGTTTTGGAACCTTAAGGCGATACCGAAGAATTCTAGGCGCAAGCGATCGCTAAGGCTGGCTGTGACCAAAGACACGCTATTGCACGTGAAAATCGTAACCATTTACATAGCTTTCTAGACGCTATCGCCTTCTGCTCTTGTGCAAATGTTTTTAAAGCTTTCAAGTTTTTCCATCTTTTGAAATAAATTCTGGGAAGAATTGTACACACCGCCAAGATAAATAAGGCTAAGCATGCGTTTTAGAAAATTCTCAATAATTTTAGACATATGGCAGGAATAGGATTAAAAATTGTACGAAATTACAAAGTAGATTTTTGCCATTTCAAAACATAGTGTTTGTCGCTCGGCTGACCAAATCCATGCCCGGGTCTGTGAAGGCGTATGTCAAGTATCACTGTGTAAAATTTCAGGGGATTTTTAGCAAATCTTGAGTGGCTCAATCTTTTCAAACACTTGCTGTGCTAATCTGCATATCTATGACGTCACGCGTTCCATGACCGGCAACCATGTGTCTGCTATGCTTGGTTTTGGTGCCATTGGTTTGCATCTTCGGGTCAATAAATGCGCTAAAACTCTTATTTTCGTGGATTTGACAAATTTTACTTCGCAACCGTTGCCTAGATACTTGAATCCTTCGGTATCGCCTTAATCTTGACATGTCAATGTTTTGGCTAATTGTATTTGTATGTTTTATATATACTGATTCTTCAACTCTTGACTTATTCACGTGGTAAGGTTCTGTGGTTCTCAACAATTTGTTCTTGTTTGAAGAACAAACTTCATTTTATTTAAAAAAAATAGAGAATGATTAAAATCAGTGGATGTTGTCCTCTTGAAGGGAACCTTAAAGCCCTTAAGGGAGAGCAGGAGCTGTTCGACGAATTCCAATGATGTCGGTGTTATAGGCCTTGCGAAACAAGAGGTTGCTTTTTGGCTATATGAGTTTAATGTCCCTCTAGAGGGATAACAAATGGCATACCCTGAATCATACTGTGAGTTGGTCTAGGTTGAAATGAAAGTTGCATTAAAGAGCATGGTTGTTGAAACATATTACATCCCATCGTCTTCTACTGTACAGGACCCATGACCTTTCCGAACTAGTGTCGACGTCATCTATGACAACTGTGCAAAAGTCTTGTCTTCTTGCATCATTGTTGGGAATTTCGAGTCAAGATTCCAACAATTACGTGGAAATTTACCAGAAGAACAGTTTTTTATTACGCCAAATGATATCAGCACTTTTTTCTTGACGAAGAAATTTCCAATTTCAATATTAATTAATATTGTTTATTGTTAACAAGGGGAAACCGTTTTTCCTGACCTACGTCCATTGAACATTGAAAAAGACCTACGTCCATTGAACATTGAAAAAAATAAACGTTTGGAGAAAATATCTTTGAGTGTACAAGGCATTAAAAACCTATAAAAGTTGCCATATCACGGAGGGAAATGTCCCTCAAACTTGAAAACCTATAAATAACACATAAAATGATGATAGTCTGCAAGCCTAAGTATTGCTTTGAATCTCTATCCATTGAACAAGTTGTATCAATAAGGGTTTCACCGAAAAAGTGGAAGAAATCATTTGTTTTACCGCTAACAGATTCCAAAACAACTGCAAGGAATTTTTCGTCGTTTAAAGTGCCTTTCATCAATTGTCTCAAAAAATGTGAGAAAAATGACATCAAAGCGAGTTTATAACAATGCAAGGTGTTTAATCTAAACAACAGCACGGTTTTCTGCCTTTCCGGACATGTGAGACAAATCTGTCCACCATGCTGTTTTTTAACATGTCTTACTGTGAAACACCTGTGTAAAAGCCAATCATACATATTATTAGTACACAAACTTATTAGTACGGAACACAAATATTGTTTTTAGCTCACGTGTTCACACATGGGCTAATGTCATAGCGATATCTGTCTGTCTGTCCGTGTGTGTGTGTGTGTGTGTATGTTAGTGTGTGTGTGTGTGTGTGTGTGTGTCTGTCTGTCTGTCTGTCTGTCTGTCTGTCTGTCTGTTTACACGATAACTCAAAAACGCCTGAACAGATTCAAGTCAGATTTGGTACACAGGTACCATATGCTACTTGCAAGAACTGATTAGATTTTGGTTAGTGTGGCTTGCATATTAATGAAGTTATGCAATATCATTTTTTTCCGCACAATGGTTTCCCTATGGAGACGGTAATGACAGTGTAGACATATATCAAGAAATACTGCACAAAATTTCATGAAACTTTTCACAGATGACAATCTCAGAACATTATGATGATACTGTGAGTGTCATGTCAATTATCTGCTCATTTGCATATTTAATGAACTTTTGTTAATAGTGACATAACTCTGAAATTCCTGCAGCGAACTTGAAGATACGTGCAACAAATATTGATCTGATATATATCTAATTATACTTAGAAGCATTGGGCGGTGTCAAGTTAATAAATAGCTCATTTGCATATTTTATGAAGTTTTATAATTAGTCATATAACTCCGATATAACTGCACCAAATTTGATGAATTCTGCTGCAGATACTGATCTGACTGATATCTAACTGTGGTGTAAAGCACTTAGTAGTGTCAAGTTAATTAAGGGTTCATTTGCATATTTAATGAACTTTGTAATTAGGTATATAACTCTGAAATTACGGCACCCAAGTCAGTGTAATCTGGTACAGATATTGATCTGATAAATATTTAATTGTACTGACAAGCATTTGGCAGTGTCAAATTAACAAATAGCTCATTTGCATATTTTATGAAGTTTTGTAATTAGTCATATAACTCCAAAATAACTGTACCAAATTTGATGAAATCTGCTGCAGATACTAATCCGATAGATATCTAATTGTGGTGTTAAGCATTTAGTTGTGTGGAGTTAATTATGGGCTCATTTGCATATTTAATGAACTTTGCTATCAGTATTATTACTCCAAAGTTACAGCATTACATGTAATTAGGTATATAACTCTAAAATTATGGCACCTAATTCAGTGAAACCTGCTAGACTACAGATATTGATCTGATATCTATCTAGTTGTACTGAAAAGCATTGAACAGTGTCAAGCAAATAAATAGCTGATTTGCATATTTTATGAACTTTTGTACTTAGACATAAAACTCCGAAATAACTGCACCCAATTTTATGAAATCTGGTGCAGATGATCCGACAGATATCTAACTGTGTTGTAAAGCATCTAGTAGTGTGAAGGTTATTACAGGTTATTTACATATTTAATGAACTTTGTAATTAGATATATAACTCTTAAATTACGGCACCCTATTCGGTGAAACCTGCTACAGATATTGATCTGATAAATATCTAATTGTGCTATGAAACATTGAACAGTTTCAAGTTAATTAAGGGTTCGTTTGCATATTTAGTGAACTTTGTAATTAGAGCTATTACGCCAAAATTACAGCATATAATTTGATTAAAAGTGCTACCGATTGTGATCTGGTAGATATCTCATTGTACTGAGAAGCACTGAGCAGTGTCAAGTAAATAAATTGCTCATTTAAATATGTTATTAAGTTTTGTAATTAGTCATATAATTCCGAAATAAATGCACAAAATTTGATGAAATCTGCTGCAGATACTGACCAACAGATATCTGACTGTGTTGTACAGCATTTTAGTGGTGTGAAGTTAATTAAGGGTTCATTTACATATTTAATAAACTTTGTAATTAGGTATATAACTGTGATACCTGCTACAGATATTGATCTGATAAATATCTAATTGTGCTATGAAACATTGAAAAGTGTAAAATTAATAAGGTTTCCTTTGCATATTCAATGCAGTTTGTAATTAACGATATTGCTTTAAAATTAAAGCATTAAATGTAATGAAACGTGCGACAAATGTTGATCTGACATATATATCTATTTGTCCCAAGAAGCATTGAGCAGTGTCACGTTAATAAACAGCTTATTTGCATATTCAATATTTTTTGATAAGTAATTTAACTCTATGAGTAATGTGCGAAAGTTGATGAAACCTGCTACATATAGTGATGTAACATATATCTTATTGTTCTACTATTAATGAACCTGTTGTAAACCACGTGAGCACCTCCAGTTCACATCTGGTTTCTATATTTCCATCCATCCGCCCCCAAATATTCATACAGTCATCCCTATCCCCTTCCCCAACCCATTCATCCCTGTATACGTCCCTCTATCCAGTCATCTATCCCTGCCTACCCGCTCTATTCCTCCCTGCCCCCTTGCTTTCATCCTCCTTCTATTCAACCATCCACCAATCCATCCAATCTGCCATTCATTCATCAATCCATCAATCAATCCATTTTACAACCAGACCAACGATCGACCGTTCTTCCATCTATCCGTCTATCCATTCGTGCGTACTTCCGCCTATCAATCAACCAAATTATCAGTCAGTCAGTCAGTCAGTCAGACAGTCAGTCAGTCAGTCAATCAATCATCAATCAATCAATCAATCAATCAATCATCAATCAATCAATCAATCAATCAATCAATCATCAATCAATCAATCAATCAATCAATCAATCAATCAATCTATCTAGTTGTCTGTCTTTTTGTATGTCTGTTTATCTTTGTTTGTCATTTGCAATAACAAGTCATTTTAATATCGCCTCTTCAGGTCATCGACACAAAGGCAGTCAATATGTGGAAACGTGTAAACAAGATGATGACTCGGTTGTTCCTGTTTTGGTTTGTCTTTGGAGATGTTTGCGGTAAAGGTAATCATATGATATATTAGACGAATATGACAGTTAGCGTCAGCGTCCGATCGATGATTGGTAATTTCATTGTAGATTTTTAAATACATAAACAGCCTGTGTTGTGTGCATCACATCCATACATGTATATTGATTGACGAGCGGTAAAGCAGCAGCGCTGACAGTAATATTGGATTGTCTCTCTTATAATCGTAAGCTGAAAGACTTAGTAGCAAGTGATACAGTTATTCTTGAGCAAGAAGTATTAGTGAAATGAAAGTAATTTAATACAGTTGTTTCAAATAATTACAAACGCAAGTTTGAAGAAAATGAAGCACAATCAAAATCGTTGAGATAGCACTTGGTATGATTAGTATAGCTTGTAAGCTGATGTGCTGAAAAGTTTTCCTCCTCTTTCAGGTCGATGGCTCGACACCCCCAAAAATACAACCGTCCTTCTCGGAGATCGCGTCACCCTCGAATGTCAAGTGCGCAGTGGTGGTGGCACAAAGCCTAGATGGTACAGAGATGAGTTTCGAACTCAGCTCACTGACAACCTTGGAAGTCTTAATACACAATCGTATGACATTACAGGCACGGGCGAGGGCAAATACAATCTTATGATAAAAAATGCCTCCAAGCTCGACAACACCTCCTTCACGTGCTCTTATGTCCTTGCAGAGCCACAGCACCAGAGGGCGTATGTGCGCGTTATAAGTATGTATGATTCCAGTTGAAGTACATGATGTTTGAGGATGTGATAAAATGAACAGTGCCCTTAGTAGGTCTGCATCAATATGATATTTGTTTCTATATTTTATTTGAACAAAGGACACGACCTAAGAACTATACTTCAAAAAAGTCTATAATACTTATATAGTCATAGAGAACAACGACAATGTCTAGCACATCGAAATATGAAGTTTGACAATTGCAAGAGATATATGGCGTTTTTGTTGTTTATTCCTCACTATGTTAATAATAACATGATTTCAGTAGTCCGGCTAGACAACGATGCCAAGACATACACGTATATATAATAGTAAAAGAATGAAAAGAACATTTTTTCTCCTTTTCCTTATCTCTCCTTCTCTTTTCATGTGTAGCACGTCAGTCGGATCACCACAAACCCACGACAACATCGGTTACACTTAAAGCAAGTAGTTCAGGTACGCAAAAATTTGAAATTATTTACGTAGATGAACATTTACTTCGGGGGAAAAGATTCGAACAATTCTACGACAAATGATAAAATCAATAATAGCTGACTACATGACAAGCATTAAACACAGCGAAATATTTTCAACTAGTCAAATGGTGTAACAATTACATTGTACAGATTCCGATTGACAAGGTCGTGGTAAAGTTCAATGCCACTTTAATATTTATCACGTCAAAACTTTGACGTGGAAACATGTGTCAGCATATTTTATATTTTATATGAGTAAGATGATAAATATTAACATGTGCAAATCTCAATATAAACGTGCAACTATTACAAGTTAAAACGTGTGGAATTACGCTACGAGTTCTTTCTGATAGTGCGATTTTTTATTTTTTTTTATTATCAGTTTGCAGGTGGCTCTTCATACCTTTGTGATGGCTGTCGTATTTGCAGTGGGAATGAATACTCTGTCCTTAGGCTAGTGGAAGTACGTATACCGAAACAAGTTTATGCGAAAAAGATGGAAAATATTATTTTCATAGTAACGTTGAACGGTCGTTTGCCATTGAACAAGTTATCTATATATATTATTACCACCATGTCGGAGGTATTGCAAGTGTAAGAAAGCGAAATCTCTTCGCTTGATAATGTACGTCAAACAGTTCATACTTATGAAACAGTTTGAATTCGATCGCGCATAAGCATCTTCCAAACATATTACCGGAAATTAAAAAAATATCAATAAATTGATTCCCAAAAGGTCGTTCCAAAGATGGACTGTTGCAACACCACACGTGGATTTTGGACAGTGGTGCACCGTCTTTACAAGATTCTTTTTTGTATTAGGATTGCAAATATATGTTTGGCAGGGGAACTCCTCGCCTACCATGTTGTAGTTGTAACCTTTCATGTTGTGGAACAATTAGTAGCAGTTGCTTTCGTTGTAGCCTGTCTTTCCGTAGGTTCACATTTGACGTAGTTTTTTTTAAATAGTTAAAAAGTCAACGTCTTGGAGTGCATGTCAACTTCTCTTCGGTCACAGGGATCAGACACTGAAATATAGTAGTTTACTATTATTGAAATGTACTGTGTTATGTGACATTTGATGGGAGGTTAGAGAGTGTGTGAGTTTTTCAGAGTTAAGGTGCTCTTAAACTATGCAATTGCAGCAGCATTGTGAGAATTCGTTGAGTGACATATATATGTCAGCGAAAGATCTCTGGTTGTGTTATCGTTAGCGCTGCCAGCTCGCGTTTCAATGATGGAACAGCAAAACGGATTCCTCACCACCACTACTATTCTGTAAAATGGAGCACTTCTTTTTCAGTGTACCATTCGGGACACTTATAGTAAATAGTAAAGTCACAAACACAAAGTTCTCGTTTGAATTCAGGGAATGATTATTCTCACATTCCTGGCCACTGGGAGTTTGGGATCGATGGTGTGGGAAAAATATCCCCAACTCGTGTGAGAAATCTGATCCAAGGTCCTTGGGGGTGTGAGATTCTATTAAGCATATAATTTTGTTGAAACCTGTTCTTTTGTTTTCAAGAAAATTCCGCCAGTTTCTTCAGTACAACAATTTAAGGTCTAATTCAGCTGCTTTACTTGAACGTCTGTCTGAGTAACAAGTACCATAATATGTATTTTGAAACATTCTGTGCAGTATCTACAACTCTGATAACACACGTTTCAGTGACCAGACGTACTGGCTTTTCAGGGATCAATGTATTTTTCATCGAAGCCTGACAATAAATTCTCACAGAAAAATTGGAAATCATGTTGTCTATCCTTTATACGTCAAGGATGCAACAGTATCGTGTATGTTGGTGTATACGCTTATATCTGTGTTCTATGAATGTCTAAATGCATAGCAGAAGGTAGAGACAATGAATTGACGCGTGCACAGTATATCTAGAGCTGTAGAGATCTCTTAGAGAAGGACGCCACCAATGAAAGCGTCACAAAAGCTCTCAGTGAAGGACGCCACCATAGACGAAAGTCACACGAAGCTCTCAGTGATATAAGTATATATATATATATAATATATATATATATATATATATGTGTGTGTGTGTGTGTGTGTGTGTGTGTGTATATATATATATATATATATATATACATATATATATGTGTGTGTATGTATGCTTTCATGTATGTATGTATGTATGTATGTATGTATGTATGTATGTATGTATGTATGTATGTATGTATGTATGTATGTATGTATGTATGTATAATGGCTATATTAAATTTTAAATTCACTGTTTCAATCTTTATGTTAATCTGTCCTTATTCTTCGAAACCTATCAATATTTTGAGGTCAAGGCTCTCCCATATTTACTACTTCACTACACCACGAGACATTTATTAACTCCGGGTATTGATCTCGTATTGTAAAGGGTTGAAGAAGAGGTTGCCCGGTCACAATGTGAGGGCACATCATATTCTGCATCATACTGACAGAGGTGGGGTCTTCCGTTGACAGTAGAAAACTAACTGCCTTTTGGTATCACGAAGAGCTGCATATAAGAAAGTGAAAAGAGTTTGTAAGGAAGACGACAGAATAGCAGAAAAGCACAGAATGTAATCAAATTATTAGCAGTGAATTAAAATTTAATGCTTAGAACTGAAAGGACAGCACACACAGAAATGGTTGAATAACTTATCGGCCAGTTTCGATACACTGTTCTTTGAAGTAGCAGTATAGGGTGACCTGTGGACCAAAAGACTGATTACAGTATCTCATGTGATCTGAGTGTCCCTTGGTGACATAACGCGTCATCAAAACTGCTAAATTCCTTACTTACATTGAATTATTTCATCTTCTAATATTTCCAGGCATTGTGCGCCATAATTTCTCAATCAAAAAGTATCGTTTCGTTGACACATTTTCGTTCTCGGGCTTCGAACAACATGTGCAAACAATTATGATGAAAGATGATAATGTTTGGTGTACGTGAAAGTTTCGGAGATATTAGTGTTGTTTGACATTTCTTGAGTCGTAAAAGATCGTGCCGTTCTTAGACGATTATAATTTATACGGCAATTTTTGGCAGGTCTTACAACGTCTCCAAACAAATTTCAAGTGGGGTTTTCCTTGGACACCACTAGGAAGAAATGTAAAATGAACCAATCACGTAACCTGTTTTTGAAGTACTTTGCTGATTGACAATGTCAGCGTAGTCGAAATCAACGATCAGCCTTCAGAAGGAGACACTTGGAAGATTTCTCTTTCTTCTGCAACGGTCACCATGACAACAGTTTCATATTCTAAGTTAACGCCGTTACCGACAGCGGGTTACTGGTCCTTTGTTTCAAGGCCGAGGTTAAAGAAAAGTAAATGATCTCCTCTCGAGCAGGTGATGTGTGTCAGCGTGAGAAGTGATACATACATTGTCATTAGCTGCAAAGAATTGAAGCGTGCAAATGCACAGACCAGAGGAATCGGTTTTCTAAGGTGCTAATGAACAAAATCGAAGAGGTGTGTGATGTTAAAATTTATCTGAAATTTCTGGTGATAAAATTATTGTTTATTGAGTCAACAATTGTTTATTTGATAAAGAGAACAACAACCGTGCATTTTATTCGGAAACAAAATTTTCTCTTACAAAGGTCATTCAAGCAAGCACTCGTAAATTTCACATTTTTTAGTTTCCTTCATGACGTCAAGCTCAGAGTTTTGACATAAAAGATAAGTTCATGGATTATCACTTATATCTGAATTCATGAACGAAATGACACTGACAATGATGTTTTCTACTCTTACATTTTACCAATCTTGCACATTACATTTTATCTTCACTTTTTCGCATTGTTGAGATAAATCGCGATAGACTGTAACTCTAGCACTTCTTTTCTGCCGACAAAAAAAAAACGAAATTTAAATATTGCATCTTCCACATACATGCTGGCAGCGTCTTGATTGCTCGTTGTCAAGTAACGGTTGACAAACAACGTTACCGGACGTCTGTGGTACGTCCATGCTTGTATGAAAGCGAGAAACCGCGAACGGACAAGATTGGTCAAGCAACATTGTTTTGTTCCGTGCATTGTATTAAATTTCCAATATTGATAACGAATGCGTTCATAGAACACTGGGCAAGATTATAAGGTCATTCAAGTCAAGTTGCAGACTATGGTTGTTTTGTAACATCGTCAACGACGTTTTGTATCAAAACACATAAGGCCTGATGAGAAAACAGTCTGCTCAAATGTCAACCGATTTTTTTATCAAAGTTTAGTGACACATGTACACGGGACAAGAATACTAATAAATTTTAGAAAGCAAAGAGAGCGTGTGACATCTACTTGTTTATAATTTTGGTGTTGAGCTATAAACTTACTCACAATCTTACTGCTTGGTAGTATTCATAGTCGAAAGAGGCAGCAAAACTCCGGTGTCTGCAGGCAACTGTGGTGTAGCCTGGCTCTATTGTATATTAGGGGTGGCTAATTTGATGGGGGATGGCTGAAGGATTTTCGAAAAAAATATTGCCGGCCAAATGCTGGAAAAAATCGTCTCTGCAGAAGGTAAGGAAAAAAATTGCTTCTAAGAAGGCTGCAAGAATATTTGCTGTGATGCATCCTTTGGTGGTAGAACAGCATTCAGTGGTCTCTGGAACTGCATTTTTTTAACTCATGCCGTTTAAGAATGAAAAGAGATAATGCAAAAGCAAAGTTGTCGTTTTTTCTAAATGTACCTAGTTTCAAATGAGATATTAAATTTCACGAAGTGGTACAGAGTTTTTTGCATCGGGGACAGATATTCGGGCATTTATATTCTATCAATTCTGTTCGGATCTACCACTTGTAGGGGTTCGTCATGAAGGTCTTGGTGTAAGAAAATTTTTCACAGTCCTAGTTTTTCGAAAACCATATCCTCCTCGCTTAATGTAGAAAGACAGATCAGATCATCGATGAAGAGGTCTGAGTTTAGGGTAACTTAAAACTGTAAATTGATCACAGCCTCTCTCTCTCTCTCTCTCTCTCTCTCTCTCTCTCTCTCTCTCTCTCTCACACACACACACACCACTCTATGTATGAGTACTCTTTGCCCGATACAAAACAGCATTACCGCCAGTTAACCCAAATGTCACATGTCATGACCCGACTGTTCGATAGAAAATCGCATCTGCGCAGGTCGACACACACTTCACCCTCAATAGATTACCCAGGGTTGTCTTTGGCTGTTGTCCCAATCTACCACTGAGCTCAAGAAAAGCGACTTCTGAGAGAATAAAGTGTAGAAATCATCTGGATTGCCTAGACTTGGCGTCACTGGGCATTCTATTGTGTATTGTGCTGACTGCAGCGAAAGGCAAGTCCAGAGAGACTCTGTGCTTTAGGTTCTACGGAGCGGAGTACGTTTTCTGTCAGCAATGTTTCTTGCTCGGTGCAGCCCTGGTTACCTGCTGGGCAGTATCTGTGTGCTTATATTGTCTTTCTTGACATTCACCGGGTTATTATATCTTCTGTACATCACCTATATCCGTCTGAAGTATGCTCACATGCCGGGACCAAAGTATGGCAGGTAATACTCATGAATGTACATTCTCATATCAACCTTTCGATTCCTAAAATATCAGAAACATAAACCTTGTTATTGATTTTGAACAGACATAACGGGTAAGAGGTTTTTAGACAGGAAATGAAAAGACGAGAATGTTCTTTAGATTGCTAATCTAGTTTACTATAACCCCGAGACTTTTATAGTGTGTATACGTGTCACCGGTTTGAATGAAACGGTGAGTAATTTTGTGACGAGGCATCGGGAACTTACTAATCTGGTCGTCGTCGTCGTTATTGTTGTTGTTTATATCGTTATTTGCTGATATAATTTACGAACACGGATTTTCAGCTGTTTCAGTCATATTATACATGTTGGCGTTTCGAATAAATGTAAAAGAACATTTTGCTTCCGTAGCTAGTACTAAAGTACCATGGAGGTACTTAGTCTAGCACCTAACACTATACGATTGAAACAACGACCGGACTAAACTGTTACCTAGGGGTCTTACTAGTAATTAATTGTCACTTGGTCCAAAGGCCTTTCGTTCCACTGAATTTTCATCCAAAAGTGCTGCAGGGTGGTCTCTTCGTAAACTTATTCTGTAAAACTACCGTAACCCGTCTAACCCTAACCTTAACCCTACCCTAACCCTAACCCGAGTGTGTAAACAATCCAAATACTATGATAACGTCATGTAACTTTTTAGTAAAACAGATCCTCAACTATGGTTTTCAAGCAATCAATCATGCTAATTCAACGTCGTCTTTATGATAAGCAATATACCTTCGACTGTCAACAGTCCCCAAGTCTAAGCAGTAAAAGTTTCGTTGGACGGCTCATCTTAGGAAGTTCAAAATATTTCGAGAAAGAATGAACGGACTGGGAGTTTGCAGAAGACTGACTATTTAATTGATTGATTAGTTCTTTGTTCTATTACAATTGTGACAAGTCAGTCGATTTGTTTAGAGATATAACTGATTAAAAACTGTCACTTTAAGTGACGTCTGAACCAGCGCAGGGATCAAGCAGTAAGTCGTGTGAACCCTCTGACCTGGACTGCAGACAGTCGTTTGGATCATTTTCGTAGCTGCTGTAACACAGAACTGGGCTGTGTCAAGGGCCGATGTCTGGCCGTACTGGAGGTCATGCCTTGATCAGTGCTACGCTTGCGACCCTACCCCATTAGCGAGTGACTATATCAATAATAGAGAAGGAAAGGGACTGTCGACAGTCTATCTCTGACCTTTTGAACCCAGTAGTTTCGACCAAACATTTTACCAATCCTGATCACCCATATGTCCGGGTAACAATCGACTCAAGTCTTATAGGGAAGTTCGAAGGGATGTTTTACCCCCCGTTTTACGCCAGCCTAGCTTGCTGGCTACTTTGCAGTTATCAGTCCGGGTTATGTCCCATAGAGAGGATATTACGATTGACCAATCAGCGAACCTGCCGCCGCCAACGTCATGAATAATTAACATGCAATCCTTGGCTCGCAGATTTTAATGAGTTCGGAACTTTCGGCCAGATTTCACTCTTTATTTTTAGCACTAGGTAGTTTTTAGATCTAGACGTTATGCACAATGTTCAGTACGGTCGAGATGGCGACTGACACTGGTGGTTATTACATCGAATATTACTTCTTTAGATGATTTTCCTGGCCAGGTACCGCTCCTAGAAATCAGGATTTGACCCTTGTAAATTTACAGCAAGTTATTTGTCGCCAAATATCGCCTATTTTTGGTCAAATTTAATTTAACCTTTCCATCTGTAGCATGGAGAATGTTTAAAGCTTTGCAACGATGGGTCAACTGTTCTTGTCAATGATCGGAGCACGATGGAGCACGATTTTTTCGATCACCATGCATTTCCCGGTACGATTGACCCTTCGATCAGCTGGATCAGAAAAACGCGCGCAGAATCAATCGCCGAGAAGTTAACCAGAAGCTGGTAAAGAGTACGAAAAACGTCCAATAACTCTTTGTCGAACATGGTCTAGGGTAAAGAAACTCAGAAAACTATTCCTGAAGAAATCTTACAATTTTTAACACGGTAGAACGTCGCAAATCTACTCGGGCTGAGACACTTCGGGGTAGCTAACAGTCGCGCTCGATCGGTGGATCTGTCAGGTTAGATCGCGATCTCAGTATAACATTTCAAAGTGAACCCATTTAACCTTTATCCATCATTACATATACAGTATGTGATTGGTTTTTGCCTTAACCTCATTACATATACGGTACGCCATTGGCTTTTCCCAACTATCCTCTATATGGACATAACCCGGACTGGTTATATTTCAACCAGGGTTAGCTTGCAGCCGGCGAAGAGTCTGATACGGGCCTGCGCTGTGCGCATCAACGCGTTTACAAATGTTGCGCATGCCAGACAAGTTTGCGTGACAGGCATAGAATTCGTATATCTGAAAGTGAAGTGCGGCAAACATGTTGATTGTTCCATGTCCATCACTTATACTGAATATCCTTAATTACTTTTTCGGGAGAAGTAAGGGGAAAGGTCACTCCTGTATGGTTCGTTCTGCAGCTCTGGTGCACATCAAAAAGTCACTGAAATCCCACCCCTGGGAAAAGTAAAAAGAAGGCGACCTCTATGACCAGTTTCGAGAACAGGGTTAATGTATGCCCCACGAGTTCTCCTAGGTCAACTGGAAACGTGTACCGTTGAATGGTTGTATTGTCATGCAAATTAGTCACTGCGCTATCAGAAATCAAGGAGCTGTTTACATTGTCCGTTTCACTGAATCATAATATGAGATTTTAATTAGGAGTCTATGCAGTTGTACAACAGAAAAATAAGTTACTTGGCAATTCTTTTAAACGTGTAAATGAGCGAGACCATGTTGTCGATGCTGTGCTGGTATTTCGTGGCGCCAGCATTGTAAGAGTCCAAACAAAGAAAAGTTGCAGCTTGATCACTCGCGTCCATGAACGCTAATGCATTGTGAGCGTGAAATATTAATATTCTGTGCGCCAATTTGGAAGATTATGACATTGGAATAATCCCCTCCAATGGGATGGCACTCATCTTCATAAACAAACAACGACATTATTCACTCTACTGACTTCGAATGCAGACTGACGCTATTTTTGTAGTTTAAGATGCCAATTTAGAGAATATACTTAGGAATGACATTGACAATGTGATATATCTTATGAAGTAAACGCTTTTTAAGCCATAAAAATTAAAGCAGTCGTGAATGTAGACGATCATGTCAGCCAAGAAACTTAACTTGTAAATGGATATGCACGTTTTAAAAAATTACACACCTGAAAGACGCGCCGAAAAAATAAATGTAATTCATGGCTCGCATATGTACATTTAATGAAATTATAGGCGGGTAATATATAAATATGCACCATTTAACAATCAAAAACACGCATAACCCATCCTTTTTGGCATTGCAAAGCCAGAGTTACCTCGACCTGTTATCTGACTGATCTGTTTTGAGAGAATTCTACTCAATGGCTTTTATGTGAGTCAGTCAAAAGTCTTCATGTCACAAGCTCTACTATATCTCTTCAATTGTTTATGATTTCGAAACGTATGGGGTAACAGGAAATATAAGTGACCAAAGTTAAGAAACTTGTGTGATCAAAACGACTATGTCGAACTAATAAATAAGATGTCCAAAGGTACGACCTGCTATCTCAACGGACGGGATGGTACAGTAATTAGTCAGCTCCACATCAATGAAGGACCACGGCGCACTTGATCAAAGTTAGTAGCCACATATCAAAGTGCTTAATAGTTTGATGACTTAATCGGCAAGTGTGCCAAACGAATCGTGCATTTACGTAAATTGCTGAGTTAATGTCATGTTTCGCAACTTTGTAATGACTACATATCAATCTGGTTGGATCTAGAACAATTCACAAATTTCTAAAACTATGTCCCTTCCAATGCCGATATAAAAGTAAGCATTACGCACTCCTGACCACATAGTGCACCAGAAACTTCAATTCCATTGGTTTTGACAGTCTCAACATTGACGGTAATGTCCCCCTCCCTTTTCCAATTAATGCAATCACTATCGTACACATATGTTCGAATTAATTAAGCTTAGATTTCACCAGTCTTCCGATGCCAACGGTGATATTATCATGATCATATACTTCAAGATCTTTAAATGCACCCTTTTAAGCCAGTGAATCTTAGGTAATGAATCATTATTGGTCAATTTAAATACCAAAAAATATTAATACACTTTGTGCAAATCAAAATATTTTAATTAGTCAGGAAATCGAACATCAGATCATTTTTTTCGGCCTTTGGAAACATAAAAGATGGCGGGGAAACAAAGAAAGTTTTCAATTTGCCCTTTTCTGCTGTTCGAAAAACCAGTCTACTTTAAAGTATGTTCATAAAATAATGATGTCTCTGTCATGATGATTTTCAAAATATAATCTACTGATAATTTTTTTTGGTTGCGAATAAATCGAATATCGCACGGCTATTACTGCTGTATATTATTTTCATTTTATTTGTTTATCGTTCCCAGTTTCCTTTTCGGTAACTTGACAGAAGTACGGAGAGGGACGGCAGATGGAAAGCTTTTTGGTATGATAGTGCTAGAATGGTAAGTCTGTGTCATTTGAGATATGATAATTGCGAACATGGAAAAGGTATTTCTTTCTGATTTATGAGGGGATATATAAAACCTCGTTTCTTAGTTCAACATTTTCTTGCATGACAAGCGTCCCACTATTTACTTATTATATATATATATATATATATATATATATATATATATATATATATATATATATATTATATGTGTGTGCGTATGTGTGTGTGTGTCATGTACAACTAAAATTTGTCATCATTGAAAGAAATTATCCTTTGTTTGTTATACGTCATGGCAACCGGCGTCATCAATTTTGCTGCCTCTAAGTGTTTCTTGCGTCGCTCTTCTCAACAATGTAAACAGACAAAATGGCGGCCCGTATTCCTCCTACGATCAAAATCAAAATTTGTGTCAGACGTGATAATTTCGTGAAAATCAGTCATGATTATTGGATGCATCCGCTTGGCAAACTGCATCGACTTGGCAAACTTTGAGTCCATGTAGTTTAGTTTTGTCACCAATTAGTCACTCGTATTTTCCTTCGCTAATGAAGGAAAACATTACAGAACAATTCATCATTTAGCAATGCTAATCCTTTGTTCTCCTTTGAAAGTTGTGTCAAGTTATTTAATTTAATCAGAGATAAGGTACTTAAGAGTTAACTTTAACCAGGAACTTCCCCTATAAAAGCCGGATTATTGTAAATCTATGCAAATGTAAAAAAGCCACGCTACTGATAGGACGTGTCGTGTTTGGTCCCAGAATCTCATAATTTTGCCATGTTTCAGGCGTTCATTGTCATTGAATCTTGCATATGATGTCTGTCAATATATAGCGACTAAACTCGAGTCGAAAGTAAACTGGAAAAATGTCCCGTTTATTGTCAGAGAACGCATATGTTTCAAAATGTTTCCCTGTACGACCATTTGACCCCTCTTTGCACATGTCTCGAGAGTGCCCATAATGATTATTCAAATTTATCGTACGGTCAAAGCGATGCTATGAGAATTCAAAACACCCTCCCTGAGTATGCAAATGAATGCGTCATAAGAACTCCCCCTCTTGTGCGCCCGCGGTACTGTAACTTCCCGTTTAAGGTAAAATTCACCTGGGTATCTTAAAGCTACCTTTAAGTTAAGGTAAAATGCGCCTTGGTAAGTACAATTATCCGGACTTTCAAACTTTTCCAAGATTAGTATGGCCTACCGCTTGAGGGGTCTCATTTTGTAGGCCTATGGAGTAAAAAACGTAGTTTCAACGGGTAGTTTTTTAAAAAGCGAAAATTTAATTTTTCCAGGAGAGATATAGATGTCGGCCATTTTGAATATCCAATATCGATAAGAATTGGGTAATTTATTTCTTTAGTACCAAAATTTGCACGGTGCTCCGATTGAAATTCTACAACTTGAGTTGGTATCATGACAACATGTCATTATTCGTTGGCTGTGCATGATTTCATCTTCTTCGCTTCACAGGTCACAGAAACATGGTAAAGTGATTTCATGCGCTATCTTACATCTAAATATTATAATTATATTGGACCCTGTCGCCATCAAGGTAAATGTGCTAGCCATGGCAATACGATTTATCTTTGTTTGCTATAATACTTGTGATGATATCTAGAGTAAGATTAAAGGTCCATGTAGATTTGACTTAAAAAATGTTTTTCACTTTCTAAAATTGTATGTCAATATCAAGTTCTTTTTTCTAATCTCCAAAGCATGTTTAAACATTAAAGAATTAACTTGTCAATACAGTGTATACACGTGTAAAATGTATTATCATTTTTGACATATGAATTCTTGTCCGGACCACAATTAACTCGTAAAAATGCAGGCTACACATGACTACAGGCTGAGTTGACAAGCTCAACCCTGCATCTCAACATACTTTTCGAGTTGGAACAAAAAACTGTAGTCAACATTCAAATATAAAAATGAAAAGAATCGTCAAATGTTACAGCTACTGAACCTTTAAAGCCTAACTTTGAATTCTTGTGTCGGTGATACGTAAAGAATATTCGTCGTTAACGACTTTGAAGGCTAGAGAGGCAAAAAAAGAAGTTGATGACCTTTGATTGTACATTTGATTGAAGATGTGAATCAATGATATATGAATTATGTTGACCGCGACCTGCAATTACAATTCATCTTTTGATGACTTATCGTTTTGTCGAAGCACCTGCTGGTGACAAAAAACTGTCCAAAAGGAGCTGTGCCGTACGATACGCTTTGCGTAATGCATGGTGAACGATTTCTTGGTCATGGCCTGGTATCAGAGCGTCGCAATAAAAAATGGGCTGAACGAAGGTCCCTAATGAACCCTACTTTTCATCGCAGGTAACTAGAAATTGTTCCAACATTTTTACACTACAAATGATTTAATGCTGCTACAATATAGATAAATTGATAAAGATATAATGAAAAATCCTTTCAAAATTTCAACACGCTTCATAACACAATCACTATCACTTGGTTGTATTGTACTATTATTAGGGTCAAAAGTATGGTTCCCATGCACCCTATGGATATATTTTTAACCTACATTTCTGTAATCCTTAGGGTCTATAGTTAATGAATTTTGATGTTCCAAAAAATCAAACATTGTCCCATGGGGTTTATTTGGCGCCATCTTGGCAGCCATCTCGGATTTGAACAATGGGGTAGGGTGTCACATATTTACCACTCGACGGAAACGGAAACAGTAAAATACTATAAACGTTACATTTCTAAAAAGCCCAGACCATGGCCTTTTCATTGATATATAACTTAATGGGGATGAATTAATATTTGAACGCCGATTAGACTTTATATCGGCCATTGACTGTGAATCGTAAAATTTGCTAAATTTCAAACCCGATAATTGGGTTCCCGTTCCTCCAAACAATTTTTCATGAGGTATTTGTATATTTTTTGAAAGAACTTATTGCAATAAACAAGAGAAACAACATTAAAAGTATGTGTCTTGAGATTTAATGGGTGCATGAGCTTGTTTTCTTAGTACGTGGTATGCCACACATCCGTGTGTAATATAAGGGGTAGGGGTAATGTTTCCCTTTATGTTTCGAATCATGAACTATGAAATAATAAAAGTGTTACATTTTTTGTAAGTGCTGAATCGGGCCTTTCTAAAAATGTATAGTTTTATGGGAAAAAGTTGCATATTTTAAAGTTACAAAGCTTAAACCTTTCAGTTTGTGTTGATTTTAAGTGATTTTTTAAAAACAAATATATTGGGTAGGGGTAATGTTTCCCTTTCTGCCTCGAACCATGAATTATGAAACCATATAAATATTATATTGATTGAAAGCTCTGAAAAGTGTATTTCTAAACAGGTATAGTTTTATGTGGAAAAGTCGCATATTTTAGAGTTACGAAAATTAAACCTTTAAGTTTGTGTCAATTTTAAGCGATTTTTTTGAACAACATGCACAAAATAGTTAGTCCGTTGGCCAGGTATCGAAATCATTCCCTCTAAGGCATTTTACCAACTATGATTTTCTGTTAGCTAGTATTCTCAGCTGTCATAATCTGCTTATTTGCTATTTAACTGATGGTGGGTAAGAGTGTAACGACTTGTTTTGTAGAGGGCTGTCACGCCCTCACTAGTGAAATAAGAATGGGTCAAGGGTAACATATTAATCGCTAGTCGGAAACAAAAATATCGCTCGTCGGAAACAAAAACAACAAAATACCATAAACAATACATTTTTAGACAGTCCAGATAATGCCCTTGCCATTGGTATATACCTTAATGGGGATAAATTAATATTCAAACATCGATTAGATTTTATATCGGCCATTAAATGTAAATTGTAAAATTTGCTTAATTTTAAACCCAATAATTAAGTTCCTGTTCCTCCAAACAATTTTTCAAGGTATTTATATATTGTTTTCAAAACCTCAATGCAATAAAGAAGAAAAACAATTATCTTGGGATTTAGAAGCTGCATGAGCATGTTTTCTTAATATGTAGTATGACACAAAACCTCTCTGTAACAGACTTAGGGTTTGCCTTGCGTTGAGAAAGAAAATGCTAGCTAGTGTTAACCGTAGCTTCTAGGTAATTTTTGTGTCCTGTGATTCCTGTATTGTTTGTGGAGTCGGTGTGGATTGTATTTTGTATCGGAGTCTCATTCTCAGTATGAATTTATTTGTGTATTGTAGGAGATTGATTCTGTTTGGACCATTTGGTGTTGGAATTATTTTCAAGCCTTTGCAAAGACCGTTCATTTCTATAATTGTTTGATTTGTGTGAAGAAAGATTCTTAGTAAATGCATTTTTTGTTGGTCACTGTGTTTCGTTTTCGTTTGGTATGTTGTAATATTGTTTTTTAGATCATTTGTTTATTATTTTGTGCAGTTATTTTTGCTCTTTTAGTTTTATAATTACGCCTTCTGTTTCTGAGTTTTTAACACAATTTCGTGTGTGGTCATGTTTTGCCGTTGTGTTACAGTAGTACTATTTAAGGGAGGTGCGGCGGCCTTTGAAAGGCCCTTTGGTTTGGTTTTGTACCGTAGTATAGGAAGAAACCCCGACCTATGGTCGTCGCTGTGAATGTTTGTATTTTTGGGTTGTTTTTAGCCTCCTTTTTGCCTATTTGAAGAATCATCTCTGCAGTCTTCCATCCTGCGTTCTGTGTAGTGAGTGTCTTCAATCGCTCTCTTAATTTTTGTTATGTACAACTGTCTTGTGTCCCGATGCTTTATTGGGTGTAGAGGTAAATAGTTAGAGATCAGGGTGACAAATTGGTTGCCACGGTTTCTTTCCAGGTGTGGCCACTTTTAAAGGAATTCAACACTCGGTATTTTGACCTGGTAAGTATGCCTTTAAGGTGTACCTGTAGGCTACGTGGTACTGAATAGGGGCCACTTTGGTTTCAACACATTCGATACTCTTTGCTGTCATGAAGGTACCATATCTCGCTTATACCCCCGTTGTATGAATAACTGGGATCTGAAATGGGAAAGGCTCAATTAATATCCATCTTTGCTAATATTAATTCTCGTTTGGCTTACAGATGGCCACCTCTACTTGTTTCGGTGAAAATTTGACTTTCAATTGGACAAAACATTGAGCATGACTTTCTCCTGTGTGTTATTTATGAAAAACATGAAAATTGCATAAACATGTTGTTGTCAAATATCTCAAATGTTAGATTGTGAAAGATAGGCTTCCCTGATTCCCTACAGTTAAGTGGGAATTTATTGGAGTAAATTACAGTAATCGAAGAAAATGGTTGACACTATAGAAAGGCTTATCTCGGACTGCGGGGACCTAACTATGGAAAAACAGCACAGAATACTTGCCCAATCTATAAACTGTTCATGTATAGTACAGGCAGTACTGTACAACATGGAATGTACAACATACAAATCAAAGAAATGGAAAATTTTCTCAACTTTTTACAAAGTTTATATTCCATCATTACTGTCAGGATAAGGATGTTCTCTATCTATAAATAAGCTATTACCTGATTACACCTTGATTCAGCATGACTGATACTTTGCATTTGCCAAGCAACCAGCCACGCCCGGTCCCTGGGATCGCGAAAAATGCCTTTAAGGAAGCTTTTGAACGCTTTTTGTGAATTGTGTAAGAAAGCCCTCTCTGTGGAGTAAAATGTGTAAAGCCGGTGTCTAGCTCGCTTGAGTCTGATGATTATGTTAACTTCTTTTTTTCTAAGCTGCTGGTGGCTAATCTAACTCGAAAAATAGATGAATCTAGTCTCTCTGATTCGGTCATGCTGGTGGAATGGTGTCTTCAAGCATGTCCCCTAAAACGTCCTTTTCTAGGGTCTATGCTTCAAAGAGGTCAAGCTATAGCATTGGCTAAATGTCATTCATGATAAGAAATAATGATAGATTCACTTACAAGGCTTTTTGAACATTGAGGCGTCAATGGGGTATAAGCCTTCTTAGTCATTTTCTGAGGTTTGTCTCGCCTTCTTATTGCCTGGTGTATAGAGTGTTTGTTCGCCTTCTGTTAACTATTTAGTTGCGTAATTTGAATGTGTTATGTGACATTTGGCTTTTCCTGTTTTAGTTCCAGAATTATTTTGCTATTGAATTTTAGTACCCAATCCTCATTGGAAGTAATAATAATAATAATAATAATAATAATAATAATAATAATAATAATAATAACAATAATAATAACAACAACAACAACAACAATAATAATTAATATAAGTATTATATAGAAATAATAACGCGAATAATAATAGGTTCAATTTCCGTGAAAATTTCAGTATAGGGGTATTTTGGGCCGAAAAGACCAAATTTGATATCCATTTGATTGCCCCATGTTTCCATGGTAACCATTTTAGGGATCAAAAATTTCAAATTTTTCTAATATCCCATGAAAAGTTACTTTGGTTGATATGAAAATTATCTAGTGGGGGAGTTCGGGTCAGAGAACACAAAAACCAGACTTATTTTAATGTTTCGAGTTGCCATGGTAACTATTTTGGGATTAAAAATGTTACTTTTTCCCTAATTTCTATTAAAGAACTATTGATTGATGTAAAAAATTGATCATAAGGGTTTTTCTGGTTAGCACACCCAAAAAAATCACATGCATTTTACTGTGAGATGTTTCCATGGCAACCATTCAGGAGTAAAAATTACCAGTTTTTCAAAGATTCCACCCAAAATCCAGTAATCAACAGAATGTGTTATATCAGAGGGATATTTTGGGGTTAGAAAGACCAAATATCCAGTTAAAAATCCAGTAATCAACAGAAATATTATACCAAAGGGTTATTTGGGTTAGAAAGACAAAATATGAGATCCATTTTACTGCCTGTGTTCCCATAGTAACATATTTGCGTTTTAAAATTCAATTTTTTCCAAATTCCAAGTAATCTCAGTTACTATGCAAATGCTCTCCTAAGTGTATTTATCACAGCATGAACTCAATGTTCATTTTGTTTTATGTTGCCATGGTAACCATTTTGGTAACCACAGTTTTTATTTAAAACATAATTCATCGGGTTTTTTTATTTACTTTATTGCTTTCTAAGTAACAACTCTTAACATGTGTTCTATAATAATAATTGTAATTTCTTTGCCTTCATTCTAGGAAGAATAATATAAGATTATTCCCAAAATACCGGGATTTATTGACGTAGTGGTGTTTTGAGGTGAAAGGTCAAATAGCGTCCAATAACACCAAAAGTTATTGTACTCCGCATCAATGTTATTGGACTCTGCGTCCTCTGATACAGAAATTTACTGTACAAAGAAACTCCATAGATTGCAGACGAAAGTGGAATGTATATTCGGGCCATTCTGGTCAAATTATGTTTTCCGTTAATTTTAGTGTGTTAGAATTAATTTTATATAGACCAGAAATAATTTTTCAAGCATTTTTAATTTTGTTTCATGCAGTCATCCCAAATAAGTGTTATATAGTATATTACTAACTTACTATGCATTCATCGAATTCAGTTTATGCATTCAAATTAATTTTATGTGATAAAATCAATTCTACTAGTATCTCAAATTAATTTTATGAAACCAATTCCCCTTAATACTTAATGTACCGTTATTTATCACAAGCAGTAACAGTAGCGCACAGTTTTTTTTTATTTAAAACATGATTCACTGGATTTACAATTAATGGCGTATTAATATTCATTTGAAAATAATTTCTTTTGATTTCTTTGCCTCATTCCAGGAAGAAAAATGAAGAAAAATTATTTCTGATTGTTTAACTATAGTAAAATTATGACCATGTAGTGGTGCATTATTTTTGTGTGACCTGGCGTGACCCCATAAACTCTATGATTAGCTAGATCCCTTTCCATGGTGGCAACGGTTAAATTTGAACGTGGTGCCTGTATACTTTTAAACACTTTTTTAAAACCCATACCAGCAGGTCAAGACAACGGGGAAATATTACACGATAAATGTTTCACGCTTAATACTGCCCTACTTGACATACATAGGGCTCTCAATTGTGCGAACGTCGTAGGAAACACTTATTGCAACAATTTACCCTAAATATAAAGAATATGCTGTCAATCAAACTGCGGTTGCTAACCAACTGGAGGTAAACAGTGAAATACGAGCGCAATAGACTAATCGTTTTGGCGTGTGCCAACTCACAATTAAAGAAAACTGCAAAGACTAGTCGTTTTGGCGTGTGCCAACTCACAATTAAAGAAAACCGCAAAAACTAGTCGTTTTGGCGTGTGCCGGCTAATCGGCTAACAAAAAACAGGAAACCGCAAAACCGCAAAAAGTGATAAAGAAATGTAAATAGCTATGGAATAGTCTCTATAAAAATCTCTACATATGTAATATCAACCTGGGGAATAAGAATTTGACCTTTAGCAGAGTGTTCAATGGAATAGCCAGTATTATTGTAAAAGGCGATAGTCATATAAAACTATTGACGTGCTACAAAATAATTAATCTTTCCACCTTACAGCTTGGTGAAAAACGCATTTATTGATTCGCCAAAGGCCTGTGGATTCGCTTATTTTTGCACAAGTGATACATGGACATAGGAAAAAGTTCGACTCACCCTCTGAATTGTTGAGAATACAACTGACTGTCAGTGAATCCGCCATGATGAGAGTTCTCGAATCAAAAACTGTACTGTATCCATGCTCGAATACAAATGTCATCTCATTAAATTATGTCATTGTTATACAAGGGTTAGCATTCCAAAGTCTGTCACCCTGTTTTTTTTCAAAGTTTGGAGAAGGGCGGAATTTCCATCTGAATGATTGAACGACGTGAAACGCAAAATTTCATCGCATATGTTCTGGCAATATGTACAGTAGAAATACTCTTTACGCTGCAGTTACGTAAGCTTATAAGCTCATACTCCACAAAATGGCCACAGGCGGCATGAACTTTCTGAAAAGATTTCCTAAACGTCCTACTTGGTACCTTAGACACTCACATGTGATATCCTGAAAAGTATTCTCTGCAGTAATTCCAGTTTCTGTCAACATTCCATCATTTTGAAAGCTAACGACACGATAGCACGAGATCGGAGACGTTCTACTGTCACGCGCACGCACTCTCAACTGCGCATGCTCTGGGATTCACGTCGCGCCTCTGAAGGGCGCGCGCGTGTTCCAACAGAGAAGAACGCGAATCGCAGGGTCTCTGCCAGACTACACTGGCAGGGCGAAACATGCAAAATGCAGAAAAATGTTTATTCTGCAATGCAAATATGACGCTTACGAGGTAAGTCTGAATAAGTTACATTGCTACATTGGTACGTTTACTGCGTTTAGTACAGGAAACGTATCCAAAATGTTTTTAAATTTTAGGTCAGTTAAGTTGGAGTGGGGGGGGGGGGGTTCTGAGACCTAACTTTAGCAATTAAGTTAGATTTATATAATAAACTTTTAATGTTACCCCTAACAATTTCACTGCAGAGAGAGAGAGAGAGAGAGAGAGAGAGAGAGAGAGAGAGAGAGAGAGAGAGAGAGAGAGAGAGAGAGAGAGAGAGAGAGAGAGAGAGAGAGATTGCTAATTTATATTGGAAATTTTTTTCACAGTCGGACTTTTAATGGAAGAAAACTGGGCTGCACGTACAACAATTGGAAGTCACCCCTATTGACAAAATTAAAATATACAACACCTCTTTATCAGAATTCCCACGCAGCCTCAATGACCTATTATTAGATTTCTATATAATACTTATAGCCCCTAAACTTGTAATAATAATAATAATAATAATAATAATAATAATAATAATAATATAATAATAATACAAGGCAGTATTGCTGAAGGCAATGAGTACTTGGGCCGTGATAGAGTAATTTTGAGGACAATATATACTACTATTCAAATATGGTCTTGAATTCCTCCTGTCAATTAGGCATTTGATTAACTGGTTATTAAACGAAGCAATGGCATGACAACGGCAAAATATGTCTAGCAACTTTTGTGGAGTTTGAGGCAGGGGTTCTTTATTTATAGTGGAAATTGCTTAAACTCCTTAAATATTCAAATTACAGCAAATTTCTTTTGTTCTCGATGGTAGATGTCTCTTAGATGGGCATATTTAGATTTCTACCCTATAGTTATCCCTATATACCAAAAATCGGACATCCAGCTCTATTGGCTTGCTCAGAATTAGGTATGCGCATAATTAATGAGGTACAATATGTGGTGTCATAAGGTGTCCCATCATACCAAATATGAAGGGTGTAGCACTTGTGGTTACTGAGTTGTGGACAAATATATATATTTGGGGTCAAAGGTCATTGAGGTCACGTGACATTTTGTCAAAATAATTGTATTGCTAAGTTATTCCTATATACCAAAAATCAGACCTCTAGCTCTATTGGCTCGCTCAAAATAAGATATGCGCATAATTAATGAGGTACAATATATGGTGTCATAAGGTGTCCTATCATACCAAATATGAAGGGTGTAGCACTTGTGGTTACTGAGTTGTGGACAAATATGTATATTTATGGTCAAAGGTCATTGAGGTCACGTGACATTTTGTCAAAATAATTGTATTGCTAAGTTATTCCTATATACCAGAAATCAGACCTCTAGCTCTATTGGCTCGCTCAAAATAAGATATGCGCATAATTAATGAGGTACAATATATGGTGTCATAAGGTGTCCTATCATACCAAATATGAAGGGTGTAGCACTTGTGGTTACTGAGTTGTGGACAAATATGTATATTTGAGGTCAAAGGTCATTGAGGTCACGTGACGTTTTGTCAAACAAATTATATTGTTAACTTTTCCCTATATACCAAAAATCAGACCTCTAGCTCTATTGGCTCGCTCAAAATTAGATAGGCACATAAATAATGGGTACAATATGTGGCGTCATAAGGTGTCCCATCATACCAAATATGAAAGGTTTAGCACTTGTGGTTACTGAGTTATGGACAATAATGTATATTTGAGGTCAAAGGTCACCAAGGTCACATGATATTTTGTCAAAATGTCTGAGATATCTGCGTGAACCGATGGACTCACTGATGGACTCATGGACGGATATGACCCAATCTATAAGCCCCCTGGACTTTATCCGTGGGGACAAAAAACTGTGTCACTGCATCCTTTAGGCAATATGAATACGATGAGAAACTAAATTTTTATTTTTCTTGACCTTATACATGGGAGTCTATGGAGAACTGCCTTATACATGGGAGTCTATGGAGGTGTAAACTAAAAAGTCCTCTAACACGGCCAAATTCGATCGCATTGTGAAACAAATCGACTTGCATCTGTATGGGGTTGGGTACTATTCTTGTGCAAAGTTTGAAAGAAATTGACCAGGGCATGTCTGAGATATCTGCGTGAACGGACGGACGGACGGACTGACATGACCAAACCTATAACTCCCCCAGGACTTCGTCCGTGGGCACTAAAAACAACGCAACAGTTATTACAGCTACACCGGCGGTAGGTTCATATCCAGAGCCCCGTACGGTCTGCCGCCGTCGCTTGAAAACAATCTCATAAACCTGGCCATATGGACAACTGTGTATGGGCAGCTGGATGCTTGACTTCCCGGAGAAGGCGAGCTGTCACGTTCAAGCTCAGGATTATTTGTCGATCAAATTTCAGTAAATTTACCTCACCTAAATGAAATTTTGTCTAAAGGCTGAAATTTCGCCGAAGTTTGACAAAATTGCATCGATTTTTCAGGTTCATATCCGACATTTTGGAGTTTTGAGTGCAGACAGAAATAAGTTTTGAGGCAACATGGCTGCGACCCCATGTTGACCCCTAGCCCTGCTATGTGCTACAGCTAACACACAGCATCGTACGCAGGGCTAGCGAGAGAGTTGCCGACATCGACGGTTATTTAAGAGAAGTGAATAAAAGACTGTCATTTTTGGAAGCGATCGAGTAGCTGAGGTAGGCTGGGATACGACTTGGGCCCAAGAACGCTGAATTTCGGCAGTAATTTGGCTTTTTACGTCAAGTCCCAAAATGGATTTGAAGTCACCGACCCTAGCTACGTACGGGTCTTTGCAGGGCTGTGGTGAGCGGGGCGAATTACTAGTAGCTGTAGCGGAACACACAGCATCGTACGCAGGGCTAGTTGACCCCAAGTGAAAATGTGTTCGCGATCAAATCTTCCTGTATTTTTTTCAGAATTTTCGACAAAATCATTGCTTCTTAAATCTTTTGTAAAATATAAAATACTAAAATAAAAATGCGATGTGCCATGTCTCCAGATTTCTAAAATATCGTTCGTTGACCGTTCGACGGAATACTCATTTCGCAAACTTGTGACGCAGTTGAAATTCAATACTGACCGCCAAACAATCTTGGTGAGACGAGATCATTCTAGACATCCTCCAAATTATCCAATTATTCGCGTAGAGTTCAGCTCGCTCAGAGTATCATAACATTCTTCGGCCTTCGTTTAGATCGACCCTAATCTCTCCCATTTAGGAAATAAATACACAAGCTACCTTGACAAAACTTCGTGCACCATCCAGGACCAAACGCACTACAAATCTGTCTTGACGTCATCATCTCCTTACATGGTAATCAGCATACCGTATTTTTTAGCAAAGGAGACACAGAATACGTCGGAGTATTCAGTTTCAAAACGTATTACATTGTGTGATGTTGTCAAAAAAAGGTAATGTTACTGCAGTGGTATAAATTAGAAAACACAAAAGTTCAAATCAGTTTATTTTGGACTGGCTTTACCCAACATTTCATATTGTTTCTTATGCCAGATTTGACCACGTGCTTACTGGCGACCCCTTTACATGCAAATTTTGTGTCAAATGGTGTGTTCTCCTGGAAAAACAAACGTACGATTTCTATATGAAGGAGGCAAAATTTGCCCTCAAAACTCGAAACGACCCCCATGGGGTGTAACTAGCTATTTTGAACGAGCTTCTCGAATCTGCAGCTCTATTTCGAAATGATGGTCTGGTTTTCTCAGCTCAAGGATAAGTGTTCTCCATCACTGTGGGCATTACTATTCTCAACTGGGGGTACAGTTTCCAGTCGTAATGTTTTTCATTGTGTCCGGAATATAAAACCTTTCCTTTTTACAATTTTACTTTGATTAACACTAGTCCACATCTTGTCAGCGATTAAACATGTTTCAAGTTTAAATGTTAAATTCTGGTCTCGAGCCCTCTTGTTTGACCAAACTGAAATTACCCCTCCCACTTTGGCTCGTCCAGTGGGTGTAGCAAGGGTCGTGCCATCGCCTAGGAAACGGAGGGTGCATTAATTGTTGCATTTCGATGCACATTTTGATTATATTCAGAAGATTTTGTGGCAAAAACTCAGATAGAGAAGCATTAATATTCACATCTCACTTATTCAAGACTGGCTGAGAGCAGCACTTCCATTCAGTTAACATCATTACGCCATTTATTATGCCAAGAAAGATGAAGCCAAGACATTTTGCCCTCCCTGGTCTCAGCCAGAAATGGTTATACCTTACAGAGTTTTTTCCCACGGAATGAAAACAAATGTACTTGGGCTGAGGCCCAAGTACAATAATAATAATAATGATAATAATAATAATAATAATAATAACAATAACAATAATAATAATAATGATAAGGAATATTTATAACGCGCCTAATCTCAAAAGGGAGCTCTAGGCGCAGGACAAAATACACTATTCCGTAAAATAATATGTCTTTAGGGCATGGCGGAATGAAATATGTGAATCCATTTGGCGTAGTTTTACAGGCAGACTGTTCCAAGTTGTCGGTCCTGACTGGGAAAAAGACCTTTCACCAAAGGATTCTGTGGCAACACGCGGCATTCTAAGAAGACGTGAGTCAGATGAAGAACGTAGGTGTCTTTAGGGAGTATATAGTGTGTTGCGTTGTAAAATAATTTCGACAAATTGGTTATGATCTCTTGTTTTCTGGTAAGGAAGGTAAAGTGTTGTCGATCCATCTATCTTAGTATGGAGAAGCTATATTGTGGATTAATGGTGATTGGTTTTGAGCGATAAAAGATTCTCTCGTGTTCCTTTGTAGTATAAAAGTAATAATCTTATTAGTGAGCTCTGATTCGCCCAGACGGTCACGTGACTGCGCATATATTTATGATATACTGCACAGTTTGCCATTCTTATGTCCGAAGAGGGTTTCTTTCACACGTTTTTATTTTCATCACAAGTTTTAATATACTGATATAATATAGCAATAAACAACCCCTATAGGTTGGGTACACCACTCGGTTTGACCATTTCACTCCTTAAACACACGAGTGGAGCTCGTACGTATATGTGTTTACCGGTCAAAACCGTGTGGTATCCCTTCCAAATGGCGCTTTATTGCTTATATATCTCTCGCGATACAATAAAAGAAAAGGGATCAATTATTGCTGCTGTCATATCAACTTAGCATGAAGACTATGAAATCCAATTTAGAGTTTGTGGGTGTGAAATATATAATTTTTGACATATTGTTTTAAAAATTATGCGTATTGAGCTTGTTTACATCTTTAAATGTACTTTCATATTGATGCCTGATGCCGAAATTGCCCGAAATTACGCATAAATTCTTCCTGTGATGCCTCATCCAAAAGTTATATCAAATAAGCGATTTTGAAATCCAAGCTGTTATATAGCTGTTAACTTTCTTTCCCTTGTTTGAGTTATTGAAATGAATAAAACGTCTTTTATTTACCACCATTTTAACTTTTTAGTGCTATTTAATGCCCTGAAGAGTATTTTTCATGTTCATTTTAACAAGTAAATATCAGTAAAGTAACATAAACTTTTGAGTTTAGGCATTGTCACTGAATAATTTTTGAGTTTACCCCATCAAGCCATATCTTGTTGGAAAAACAACTGCCTTAGTGTTTCAGAGATATGATATTTATGTGGCTTCCTTATTCGCTGCGTTTGGTAGGAGAGGAAACATTACCCATACCCCTATCCCTTAAATGTATATTATAGAGGGGTATACGGCATACCACATATTAGGAAAACAATCGACGCACCCCATAAATCTCAAGATACACACTTTTAATGTTTTTTCTTCTTTATTGCATTAAGTTCTTTAAAATAATATATAAATACCTTGTAAAAATTGTTTGGAGGAACAGGAATTTATTGGGTTTGAAATTAAGCAAATTTTACAATTTACATTTAATGGCCGATATAAAATCTAATCGATGTTTGAATATTAATTTATCCCCATTAAGTTATATACCAATGGTAAGGGCATTATCTGGGCTTTCTAAGAATGTATTGTTTATGGTACTTTCTTGTGTTTGTCCGACAAGCGGTATATATAATAACCCCGATCCATTACTATTTTACTAGTGAGGGCGTGACAGCCTCCTACAAAACAAGTCGTTACACTCTTACAAAACATCAGTTAAATGGCAAATAAGCAGATTATGACAGCTGAGAATACTAGCTAACAGAAAATCATAGTTGGTAAAATGCCTTAGATGGGATGATTCCGATACCTGGCCAACGGACTGACTGTTTTGTGCATATTATTCAAAAAATCACTTAAAATTGACACAAACTGAAAGATTTAAGTTTCGCAACTTTCAAATAGGCAATTTTCCTAATAAAACTATTCCTGTTTAGAATGGCCCTATTCCGATCTTTCAACCGAAATAACATTTATATGGTTTTATGATTCATGATTCGAGGCAGAAAGGGAAACATTACCCCTATATCATAATTTTGTTTTCAAAAAATCACTTAAAATTGACACAAACTGAAAGGCTTAAGCTTTGTAACTTTAAAATATGCGACTTTCCCCCATAAAACTATATATTTTCAGAAAGGCCTGATTCAGCACTTTCAAAAAATGTAACACTGTTATTATTTCATAATTCATGATTCGAAACAGAAAGGGAAACATTACCCCTACCCATTATATTACACACGGATATGTGGCATACCAAGTACTAAGAAAAAAGCTCATGCACCCACTAAATCTCAAGACACATACTTTTAATGTTGTTTTTTTTATGTTTGTTGCGATAAGTTCTTCCAAAAAATATATAAATACCCTATGAAAAATTGTTTTGGGCAACGGGAACCTAATTATTAGGTTTAAAATTTAGCAAATTTTACGATTTACGGTCATGGCCGATACAAAGTCTAATCGACGTTCGAATATTAATTTATCCCCATTAAGTTATATATCAATGAAAAGGCCATGATCTGGGATCTCTAAAAATGTAATGTTTATAGTAATTTATTGTTTCTGTTACCGTCGAGCGGTAAATATGTGACCCCTACTTTGTTGTTGAAATCCAAGATGATGGCCAAGATGGTGGCCAAGATGGCGCCAAATGAACCGCCTGGACAATATTTGGTTTTAGACCCTAAGGATTACAAAAATGATGGTTTAAAATATATCCATTAGGTGCACTGGAACCCTACCTTCCGACTAGACTATATGGGCATATTTTGGATGTTAGCATCCTTGCGTGTCCATAAAAACATTCTTTTATTCATTGACGTAGACTGGGTTTGTCACATGCAATTTATATTTATGACTTATATGGATAATGTATCTTCACATTTTTATGTTCTTTTCTAGATTTTTAAAGCTCTCAATGGATCAGTTCAACAGCAGCGTCGACTTACTGATCGCTAAACTAAGGAAGAAGGCAGACGGTAAAAGTATCGTGTCTATGTCGGAAGAATTCTTGAGACTTGGTATCGACATCATTGCCAAGGTTTGAACTGTACAGACTTCGGCACCAGTTTGTACATTTCTTCTCAGTTGAATCACATCTCAAGAATGCTTTTCAAAAGGTCATTGCTTTGAGAGAAATTAGAGTGCAAAGTCAGCCAATTGTGTTGTTTTACTTTCCCCAGGTGGCGTTTGGTACTGATTTTAATGCGATTTTTGAGGTCGAACACTGTTTTATGGATGCAAGTAAACTTGCTTTTTCTGCCGTTCTAAGAAGTATGCGAAATCCACTTGATAATGTAAGTCGAATCCTTATGAAAAATTAGATGTGAACTGAATGTGCTCTCGCGTTTTACAACAGGTTCATTAATAGTAGAATAGTGGTACGCTTCACAGAACAACCAGATACCTGTCATATTATTATATGTATCATGTTAAAGCAACTTTCGCACAGTACTCTCAGAGTAAAACTACTGATTACAACACTTAATTTAATAAGCAAATGAGCTGTTTATTAACCTTACACTGCTCAATGCTTCAGGGGACAATGATATACCTATCAGATCAACATATGTAATTTTGGAGTAATATCATTAATTACAAAGTTCATCAAATATGCAAATGAACCCTTAATTCACTTGACACTGCTTAATGTTTCATAGAACAATTAGATATTTATCAGATTAATATCTTTACCAGGTTTCACAAAAGATAGAGCTAATTTTAGAGTTATATACCTAATTACAAAGTTCATTAAATATGTAAATGAACCCTTAATTATCTTCACACTACTAAATACTTTACACCACAGTCATATCTGTCGGATCGGTAACTGCAGCAGATTTCATCAAATTTTGTGTAGTTGTTTTGGAGTTATGACTAATTACAAAACTTCATAAAATATGAAGATGAGTTATTTATTAATTTGACACTGACCCATGCTTCTCAGTATAATAAGATATTTATCAGGATTCACTGAATTGGGTGCCGAAGTTTCAAAGTTATATACCTAATTACAAAGTTCATTAAATATGCAGATTGTAATTGTAGCAGGTTTCACTGAATTGGGTGCCGAAGTTTCAAAGTTATATACCTAATTACAA
Source organism: Ptychodera flava (assembly GCF_041260155.1). NCBI lineage: Eukaryota > Metazoa > Hemichordata > Enteropneusta > Ptychoderidae > Ptychodera > Ptychodera flava. The sequence continues at coordinate 602,450 of NW_027248372.1, forward strand.
AGTTCATTAAATATAAAAATGAACCCTTAATTAACTTCACACTACTAAATGCTTTACACGACAGTTAGATATCTGTCGGATCGGTAACTGCAGCAGATTTCATTAAATTTGGTGTAGTTAGTTTGGAGTTCTATGACTAATTATAAAACTTCATAAAATATGCAGATGAGCTATTTATTAACTTGACACTGCCCAATGCTTCAAAGTACACTTTGATATATATCATATCAACATTTGTTGCATGTATCATCAAATTTGGTGCAGGAATTTCAGAGTTACTTCACTGCCTACAAAAGTTCATTAAATATGCAAATGAGCAGATAATTGACATGACACTCACAGTAGCCTCATAATGTTCTGAGATTGTCATCTGTGAAAAGTTTCAGGAAATTTTGTGCAATATTTCTTGACATATGTCGACACTGTCATTACTTTCTTCATGGGGAAACCATTACATGAAAAAATGATATTGCATAACTTCATTAATATGCAAGCCACACTAACCAAAATCTAATCAGTTTTTGCGAGTCGCATGTGGTACCTGTCTACCAAATCTGTCTTGAATCTGTTGAGGCGTTTTGAGTTATCGTGTAAACAGACAGACAGACAGACAGACAGACAGACAGACACATATACACGGGCAGACAGACAGACATCGCTATGACAATAGCTCACGTGTGTGAATACGTGAGCTAAAAACGGAAAAGTTTGAACCCCATGAGCCCACTTCAACAAGAAGCAAACTGATTGATGTTCTTTATACTAATAGTACAATCCTTGTAGCAGAAACTTCCGACAGGAAGTGCGTGCGGCTGTGCGATTCCTTCGCCAGACGGGGAGAGACGTAGTGGAAAAGAGACTAGCTGCAAGATTGAACGGAGAACAATTGAGAGAAGATGACATGCTAGGTTATTGGCTCAAAGCGTCAGGTAGGTATTCGCCAGTTGTAGTTAGCTGTGGTATAAATATTGCATAGGGACACCCTGCTTCATGCGACCACTCACTATTACCAACAGTGGAACTATTGTGGGATACCTGCCAGATAAAGATAACATTGACACCGAGTTATCATTTTCGTGAACCAATAACATGAAACAATAAATGTTAAGACTACAGAAGTAAGGAAACACAGCTCTTTGATTCTTGATGACCATGCACGTACTCCAAATAATTGTTTTAAACTGGCTATATTTCTTCCTACTATGCCTAACTTGTGAAAAGATACTAACAAATTGACACTTTAAATATCGAAAAATTGGTGGAAGTCTTTTGGTGGTGGGCTATATTTTTTATCTTTATTAATTTATTTATTATTTTATTTAATCTCGAACCAACAGGTTGCCCCAATAACAGGTTCGTTTGAAAATATAGATATAATACAAAAACAATAAATATATACAACAGTTACAACGAATACAAACAAACAGAATTCACATAAAAAAACAGCAATACCGCGAAAGATACACAGAAATACATCCAGATAAAAGTAATTATTCAGAAAGAGGATCTTACATAATCCATGTCGAAAATTACGAAAGCTATTAAAAATATCTAAATTTTGCTTTTTACTAATAGAATTAAATCGTGATAGAAATGATTGTTTCAAGATATTCGTACGTGCTGACACTGGTCTAAAAAGAACAGCACGACACAATGTCAAAACAGGAATGTTAAAATGAATATGTGCCAGACCATCTGGTACACTATAAACTGAGTGAAGGGTTTTAAAAAGAAAAAGAGTGTCTAAAACTTTTCGCCTGTTCTCCAATGTTGGAAGGCGAAATTTATAACAAAGGTTACATACATAGCCTTTGAGTAAGCCATCGATGAACGGAAACAAAGATACTTGATAAATTTTATTTGGACTCTTTCTAATTCTTTATTGAATATAATTGATGAGGGGACCAGATGGGTGAGCAGCATTCAACGTGGCTTGACGTAGGAGACATACAATGTCTATAGAAAGAAAATAGCAGCCACTCTTTCAGGTCAATACTACTGATACGAAATATATATCATTACAAAGCGAAATGAATCAAGCAACAACAAAAAGTAAAAGTATGCGGCACCATAATACACAAAAATGCACTACACTATACACTACACTACACTACACTACACTACACTACACTACACTACACTACACTACACTACACTACACTACACTACACTACACTACACTACAATGCAACGCAATGTAACGGCAATGCAAGGCAACGCAATACAAGACAACTCAATACAATACAACTCAATGCAACACAATGCAATGCAATACAATACAATACAATACAATACAATACAATACAATACAATACAATACAATACAATACAATACAATACAGTACAATACAATACAATACAATACAATACTATACAATACAATACAATACAATACAATACAATACAATACAATACAATACAATACAATACAGTACAATACAATGCAATACAATACAATACAATACAATACAATACAATACAATACAATACAATACAATACAATAAAATACAATACAATACAATACAATGCGATGCGATGTGATGCAATGCAATGCAATGCAATGCAATGTAATACAATACAATACAACTAATTCAATGCAATGCAATGCAATGCGATGCGATGCGATGCAATGCCATACAATACAATACAACCAATGCAATGCAATACAATATAATATACAATGCGATACAAAAATAATACAATCGAATTTGATTGGAAGCAGAGCAAAGCTAAGCAATGCAATGCAATACGATACAGTACAATACATTACAATGTAATGTATGCAATACAACACAACAGTTTTAAAAATACATTGACATCTTGTCTTATTTGTCACTATTGAATTATTCAAAAAATAGTTCTAAATGTGCGTATATCTCTCCAATGTTCTTTAGACTACTTGAAAAATCCAGAGTTTCAGATGGAAGATGTTTTAGATGAGTTCGTCACGATTTTCCTTGCAGGTAGGAATCTGTAAATACCAATTATTGTTGTGTACGGATTTTGTTCGAAAATACAAAAATTGATGATCATGTAGTTGATCGTGTCGACGCGTTTAACATTAAATCAAGTTTTGCAGGAATTAAGGAATTACTTGTCGTTCTACATTATATTACCATGCCCTGCCCGTCGCATTTTGATTGGTCGAGCTGAACTGCGTGACTGACCAAAAGCACACAAAAATTGTTTGCTTACATGCCCGTGAATATGAGTAATAAATAAAGGGCGAGAGGAAAGCCAAAAATTAACGGGCGAGGCTTGCCGAGCCCGTTAATTTGGCTTTCCTCTCGCCCGTGTCCATAAATAAACATTAATGGTCAGCGCGGAGTATGTTATTTTTAAATATGTTATCAATGAACCCTGAAAAATCGTCAAAATTTACAAACATTTCCCGTGCGAACAACAACGGGGCCCCAGAACCTGTCAGTGAGTGGTGCGCGCTGCAAAAATTTTACAAATCCTGAGATTTTTTTGAAAAGAGCGTCTAAACTTGGCCCACAAATGCTCCATTTTATTTTGTAGTTAATTATGATCATTGTACAAAGCACAATTTTCGTAATTTCGTTTTAGTCGTAAAGTTACTATGTTTACGATATTATTCATATTCACGGGCAGGGAAAAAAAACATTACTGTGTATTTGTGGGCAGTCACGTGGTTCAGCTCGACCAATTGAAACGCAATGGACAGGGCATGGTAATATAATAAACTTTAATGGTCAGCGCGTCATCCGTTATATCTATACCATACAGCTTACTTGATAGCACTGATAATTTTCAGAGAGGTTGCAATTATTACCCCTACAAAACTAATCAACGTAACAAAAATATGAAATTATAATGAAATTTAAATTTTAAAACGTGATGACAATTTCCCAATAATATGCATCGTTTCAATGTCATATTCTTCAACGTTTGTTCAGGAAATTGCTTGTCGTTTCCAATTTAGAAACAAAACAAACCCCGCGTCTTTTCGACTCTAAGGTTACGAGACAACCGCCAATGCAGCCGCTGCTATGCTGATGGAACTTGTCAGAAATCAGGATATTCTAAACAGGTAAGGTACAACAGCCTATATAAGCTGGATATCTATCGAAAGATATTTATTGACCAGTCTACAACAATTTTTGGGTATTGCTGAATAAGAAGGCTGCAGTTCTATGCTGGTCTATTTTTTGGGAAGAAATTACATTCAATATAAATACACAAATGTTTATTATAAATAGTATCCGTCTTTTAAAAACCTTGACGAACGAGATGCTATGTTATCCTACCCATATATATACCATTGAATATGTCTTACAACATGACGTTTCACCATGTTCATATATAGGCAGGTGCAGGGTAAAATTTATGGGGCATCCAATTAAATGTTGCCGGCTAGACTTCAGTGCTGGTGCACGTACTGTAAATTACGTAAGGAACGAGCACAATTAATGGCAGGGATAGGAAAAGAAGAGACGACATTTCAACGACTTTGTTTCATGCCCCTCTCTCAAAATTTTCAGGGCCTCCACTGGTGGGAAGAAAATTGTTTGTAGCCCCCTGCCGCCAAAATTAACATGTAGTGCTTACTGGCACTAACTTATCCAAATAAGCTCCTACTACGTATTACTATAAATACTACTAATTAACCGATATTGTGATGTATTAATACTTTTTTGTTTTTTCCACCGTGATAGTTTTGGTTTCTCAAACAAATTTAACCTCCTTTTACATGAAAAATTTATTTGTTTTAGTCTCCGCAACCTTATGAACCTGTTGTATATTCGTTACAAAGAATTTCTGAGTAATCCGCGACACGGCCTGATTGCACATAGATTCTATATAGTGCGCATTGATATGCTGTCAATGAACTTTTCATCAGCTGTGAGCTCACTGATTGGCTAAGGGAAACTTTCTATTATTCATATACAAATATTTTGATGCAGCGTGTCGAGTTTACAACACTGTATTTCCATCCCGGTGGTGTCACTGTCGGCATTGGGTATCCATGCGTGTTCCTCAAATCACGGGGAAAGGAGTGTGTTTTATTCCCTATCACAGGTCCGTGAAATCAAGAAAAAGGGGTACTTTTCCAAAAATCTGGCCTGAGAAAGGTTTGAAATATCCCAATAAATACCTATTAGACACTCAAACTTCACCAGCAGTTTCATTGTGCTTTTCCTATGCGTTGATCTGGTTTAAAACCGTGATTCGAAATCTAATGAATTTTATGAGTTTGACACTCCTGTTCCAAAGTTAAGAGTTTCTTTCAGACTCTGATGTGTTAATATATGTGAAAACAATATCATAATTCAGCATTGACCTGACTCTAATATTACGTCTCCCTCTCCTGGATTTTGTAAGTAAAGGGAACAAAACAGACATAAACAAAGACGTTTCAGGACAGAAATCTTAGATATTTTTAATACATGTGAACAAATTTGGTATTTAGAGTAACAAGATCATCCTTAGTAAAAATTCGAATGACTGAAACTTAAAATTGTGCGCGAAATTAGACTAATCAGAGTCCGAGTACGGCTGTCAGATCTACGGTGAATGAAACACGGTGGCGCACGGACATCTGGCGAAGAAAGACACTGTTAAGAGTTGTTTCCTGTGGCCGCGATGTTGAATGTGAAGTTGAAGACTCCTCTGGTGATTTGAGTATTAGAGAATAGCCTGGGTAACTGGTTTTGAACTTGCTTGCTAGCCACATCATTGCAATGGCCGACACTGGTATTGCACTAACGCCTGTCGTTGTGCTCGGTCATGGGTTGAATTTGTTATCAACCCCACTGAATATTACTCATTTGCCGTTTTTGATCTTCGTTGGCGACTGATTTATGGTTATTGGATACAGAATCTAGCTCATACTCTTCGTCGCTATGTTTCCTTACACTGACGTAAAGTCTGGCGAGATTTACTTCGCGGTCGCGGGTCAAGCTTAACTCGTGGAAATACTTTCGAGTCTACGAGTTTCCGATGTTATTGTCCGAAACCAGTCGTTGAAAACAGCAACTTCGCGTCGCGTTTTCATAACGGGGTTTTAGTTTTTTGCAACCTGACGAGAGCTTTGACATCTTTGGTCGAGACCGCAGCATATCTTGCTGCATATGTAAATGGCTTATATCGTAGCTTTCGCAGTAACAGTTTTTTGTTCCGTCCGAGCCTAAATATTATATTCACTTTGATAATAAAATTCTAATTCCAAATGTTCGAAATAAATATAATTCTGCCAATGGTAATAAGTGTTTTCCTCCACAGATAATCCGCTTCAATATTATTGTTGTTCAGGAGCCGCAAGCAGGCGACAATATTTACCTATAGAAAGTAGTACGGGATAATAACTAGTTCGCATAATTTAGCGTGAAATAATTTTATAACCATGGTTTTCTATGTAAACATTATTTAATGGCACGTGACCTGTTTTCAAAATGCTTTGCAGTTGATAAAACACGCGCAATGCTTTGCTGAAAGCAAGCAATTAGTAAAATATTTAAAAGCAGTGATAATTAGCTCAATCAAAAGCTAAAACACTGAGAAAAGTTTCAGAGTTTTTGATAAAATGCAAAAACTTACAGGGACTATATTAACTCTGCCAGTCTCTAAAATTAGGCAGTCGTCTGTTTATGTAGAAGGTCGTATTTTTCCATAAGTTTTTGGAAGAAGAAATAAATGGCTCTCTTTTTTGCTAATCGTTTTGATTGGGTTAAGGTGCAATGATATCATAAACAATTGTCGAACTTCTTTGATGAAAGCTGACAGATTTCATTACAAAAAGCACAGTGGAAAGCGCGAAGTATGCTCATACGTTTGTAACAGTGGATTTACCTGGCGTTTTGAAAACACTTTCCTAGAAAATACAGTTCTCATTTCTTTTCTTTCAAACCAGAGTAAGATCAGAAATAGAGCACGTTATGTGCGGAAGAACAGAAGTGAAATTCGAGGATTTAGCAAATCTGACGTACATTTCCCAGGTATGGCATAGTCAGTACGATATAGCCTATCACATCCGTTGCAAAGCTACAAGGAGGCACTGGGCGAGAAACTTGCCATATGATGCTGATGAGTTCAAAATTTAAAAAAGGCATACACACCGTTGCAAGTGCTCAGTGTTTCGTAACAAACTTTATTTCTTAAAGACTTGTCGGTGGTTGTTTTTGACTGGAAGCTATTAAGGCCGCATGCACAGGCAGTGAACTCTTTGGGGGAATTTGTATCTTATTGCTAGATAGCTTGTCACTTCGTAAAACATTAAAGAGGTAAGCTTCCTCCTCAAAGTTGGAAAGTGTGGTAAAGAGGAGGATCATTGAAAGTCCGCTTATTTGACGGCACAACAAGCCTTTACAAATTTATTGAAATCGTGCACTTTTGCAATGAAGTTCATCTATCGTGACTTATTTGAATGAAAGCGTAGGGATGTTGCTCAGGGAAATTGTCACTTACTCCTAAGAGGTGGAATGTGCGAGTTATTTATAGAAAAACCAAATCATTTATTCATATCAGGTTTGAAATGGTCAGTTCCTGACTTTAATATTAGATGCATTATGTTGGATAACCCACTGGTTAAGGAAGAGCCGACAATGCCATCATGATTGACTTTGATTTAGAAAGTGATGAAATAATATTGTCATATTCTTGAACAGTTCAACGACTATGTGGAGTCATTTTGAAAAAAAAATATTCGAAACGCTGTGTGGCTGCTTTTCAAGATAAAAGGACATTATTATTTTTTTTTACAAAAAAGCGTATAAAAAACATCGACTCGGCAATTTTTCCTTCGCCAATTTTTCTTCGCCCAATCAATAAATATACGATTGTGCATTTTTAATGCTTGGTAAGCATCCACGAGACCCTGTGAAATTTATTTTAACCCTTTCACCACCATGGTTTGTCCCAAATCAATTGTTTTCTATGGTTAAGCTGACCTGTATACAGGGAACTGGGGGTGAAAGGGTTAAAAGAGTTTCACAAATCCACACAGAAAGGAAGTGACAATGTTCTAGTCTTAACTCCTTATGTCGTTGAGGGCTGACATTGAGCATGAGCCGCAATGTAAGCCGCATAGAAAAACAAAGGGTAAAATGGATTTCTACATGACATACTTCAAAAAATAAAAAAGAACACCAGTTTTTCTCATTATATGTCTTGTCCAATCCCTGTACTCATAACATATACAATTGTAAAAACTGAAAATATTTTTGCTTTTAGATGGTCATTTACTATATAATTAAGCCTAATTCCACAATATACCATGCCTTTGTAGGTCTTCAAGGAAACTCTGCGAGTGTATCCTATTGCTCCTTCACTAACACGTCATCTCAAAAAGGAGGAAACAGTAGCAGGTGTCAGAATACCCGGCCATTCATATATATCGGTAAGAGTGTAACAAACAACAAGCAAGCAAACAAACAAACAAATAAATAAACAAAAACTAAAACCTATAGGCCCTGGGCTTTCTAGAGGACGGCGCCATTTCTCCATTGGGCAATAACAGTAATGTATGACTGTTTTATTAATTGCAATTAGTTTACATTTATGCAGATGAATTTTCATTATAATGCAGAAGCATATATGTACGACTATAAGATAAATCACAAAAATCTAAGTGGAAGATTAAATCCATGGTATCTTGCAATGGGACTGAGCATCGTGTGATACATTGGATTCAATTTATTTACAATAGCAAGTCCGCTGTTGTCGTCTATTGAAAAAAAAAGTGCAGTGTACAAAGGAACATTGTCGAAGACCGAATTTTAATAGCATTTGCTTAACTATTTCAGCAAAATAATTAAGGTTTTTGTTCAATTTACTCTTTCAATGGGGTTTATGGTTAACGGGGTTCATGTTTTTCCCATTACTCATGAGAAGTTAGTGCTGACGATGTTGGTAAATTACACTTTCCCCTGAAGGCAAACGTAAAAAACACCCCAAAAGACTCTACAAAACTATTTCGGTTTTATTCCTTTATTCCACTTACCCAGGTTGACTTCTATAGCCTTGGAAGACAGGATGAATACTTCGAAGACCCGCATACCTTTAATCCTGACCGCTTCAGTAACACCGAAGCAATGTGAGTAACTGATGATGATTTAACAAAACATGATTTTCAGAGAATATCGTTACACCAGATTTACATCTGTCGCTCTCAATCAAACGCAAAGTATTTTTCACCATCATCTTGTTAAGGATACTGTCGATCTTGTAAAGTTTCTTCGATTTTAAAAAACTGCGTGTGTTTTCAATCAACAGCGTGCCATATACGTACATGCCGTTTTCGCTTGGTCCACGGAACTGCATTGGTCAAAATTTTGCTCAGGTAAAGGTTTTTAAGTGTTTGTTTTTTGTTTTTTTGCATTTTTCCAGTTGTTAAATCTTTAGAAAAAAGACCCAGAAGTGTTTCTGTGTGATTATAAGATTTCACTAATTTCTTGTCAGCTTACTGGGGAATGCTCAGCGTTCACAAGAGCTCATAATTTACTTTTTGTCACAAATAAGGTAGTATGCGCCTCGGGGACAGATACTCAAGTTTTGCAAATTTTTGCTGATTTACCACTTGTGGAGGCTCATTTTAAAGCTTTTGGAGTTAGAAAAGTTTTTACAATCTTAGTTTATTAAATCGAATTAAATCGAATATTTAAATTCCACATTAATTTAACACCGGGATGGCGGCCATTTTGAATTTGAAAATGTCGGTAATAGGTAATGTGTTTCTTTAGTTCAAAACTTTACAAAGCGACCCTGATTTTTATTCTGGATTTGGTAAAGGCATTCTTGAATGTTTCATTGAGGAAGGTTTAAAAAAAAGTTCAAGTCTTTGGCTTTCGAGGCGCATACTACATCAATCACTGATTTTCTGATCTATCTTTCAGATTGAAACCAAGGTACTGTTTGCGAAGTTATTGCCGCTGTTTGATTTCACTTGGGTTCCTGGTCAGTCTTACGACATTGTTGATATGGGGACTTTACATCTCAAGGACGGTTGTCAAAACTATATCACTCTCCGTTGAATGGAACAACAGAAAACATATTTTTTTCGCTGAAGGCCACATCGAGTTTCTGTGTATCGATGTCTTCGTTGAAAATACATATATCATCGTAGTATTTCTTTTTTACGTTCAATTTCATAAAGTTGTGAGAAATTGTATTACCCCTGAACAATTATAGTACACTGTTTGTTTTCTGATTCAAGGTAGTATGCGCCTCGAAAGTGAAGGTCTAAAACTTTTGCTCAAACTTTCCTCAAGGAATATTTCAACCATTCTCTTTCAAAATAAAAAATAAAAACGGGGTCCCCGTGGACATTTTGGTGCTAGAGAAGCAAATCACCTAAAATTTCACGGTATTTGAAATTCAAAGTGGCCACCATCCCTGTGTTAACTCTGCGGAGCAAAATAAAATTATCGATTTTTGAAAAACTAAGCTGTTGAAAAGTTTTCTTACACCAAGAGCGTCAAAATGTCAAAATGAGCCCCACAGAAAGAGAAGTTATAAAAGTTTGAGAGTCCGAATATCTGTCCCCGAGGTGCATTCTACCTTAAGACAATTGTGATGAAAAACTGACTCACTGTCAAATGATAATACATGACTGCGAGATCGTGATTTGTTGCCTGGCCTCTTTCTGACACCCATTACGGTGTACCACTGATGATGCCAAAAGGCAGGGGTAACACGTTATCGCCATAAGCCCTAGCCAGAGGGCAACTGTCAAATCATAGTGAACAAAATCTTGTTTTTCCAAACCTCTGCACAGCATTCATAGCGTAAAACGTCGACGCATGCAGAGAGTTGGCGCTATGTGCCATGATCGCTACACATAAAATTTGCTTGTCAGAAAATTTCCATAAAAGGAGATACGTTGCTGTTAGCTAATCTCGTTCACTTACTGTCGTGCCAGAATGCTGTTTTATTTCGGCAGTTGACAATAGACCTTTCCATGGTTATCCCAAAATGCATTGCTGTGGCTACATCAAAAACCTTTTATACAGTCAAAACAACAAAAAAACATACGGATTTTATGTTTTAAAACGAATTGTTATGCAAGAACGACACAAATTGGAATGCCAAATAATGTGCGGTGTATATTCTATCCATCGGCGACGAAAATATAGGTTAGGTCTGCCGCAAAGTTCTATGAATGACATACACTGCGTGTAACCTACGGCTAAACGTAATGTACGCGTTTTATATCCTTGGGCACTGCATCGTTGAACCGGTAAAGTAACTATTCATAATCTTAATTTTGTATCAAAGCATCCTTAGCAGAAGCGAGAGACTCGCTTCTACCTCAATGATCATAATAAAAACGATTTACCTTTTTTTCAAGTTTGCTGTATGTTGTGTAGCTTTATCAATACCATGACAATTGACGATGTTAATATTCACACAAAATGTTAAAATGATAGAAATTGCAAAATAGTGTCTCTTATCATGATGAATACTTGGGAAATATTGTTTCTTTTGTGATTTATGATTTCATTGTTGAACATTTTGCCAGGTGTAAATGAACTTTTGTGAAATAGAGAGAGATTCAATGACTGTTAAGTCATACATTGTCATTATTTTATACTGCAGTATTTTTGCCATAACTTTGCTTTCTTGACGATTCATATAATCAGATGTAATTCAGAGATGTGCTATTGTCTGCAAATTATGTGCTTCCTGTAAACCGGTATATTTACTTTGAGAATATCGAAGACAATTGTGTTCAGTTAATAGTGTATAACTGTAAACAAAAGATAACTGTTTTCAAGTTGAAATTGTACTATTCACTTTTGGGTATGTCACTATCCCTTTATCCCCAGAGGGACTGTTGCCATGTGAATGATTGCTCCGTTAATGTAGTTATTCCAGTAAGCTAATATTGTTGATATTCTTCTCGCATAAACTATAGTAAACATCGCAGTCCACACTTTTACTATATGCAAGTGGTATCTGCCATCTTTTCATGAACAATCATCACGGGCGCGTAAATAGCGATCTAGGGAAAAAGTGGTAACTTTTCATAAAATATCTTTATGTTTAAAGACTAACCAAAGATGTATTCATAATCTTTGCGTTTGTCGTAAAGACAAACACTGTATTTCTCAGTAGGCCTATTATAAACAGACATATTCTGTGCAAGATAAATGTCAAATTATAGAAACTGAATACGATTTGATGACATCGAAGACTGGTCTTACGAGTTTAAAGCCAGTTTGCTGTATTATTCTGCATTTCAATTACCATAATATTACCATTCAATCTTCGCAGAGATGTTTTCAATTCCCGTTTTAAGCCATATTGTCTTTGAAATTGCCACTATTTCAATCCTCTGTGATGGATTTGTTCAATTGAATTACGACGCGTAATGGTACACTGTAAAAATAGCGGACGCTAGACGCGTCTTTACGCGTTCAAAATGTACATGTCGGTGTTCAAATTTGAACGGCTAGTGTTCATATTGTTAACACTGGTGTTCATATTATTGACAATGATGTTCTAAACCTGAACACGTAGTGTTAACAACTATCTCCTTCAAATGTTCAAAAACTCAGCATCACAGAAATTTTACAATACTATGAAACAATTAACAATCTTTTGTGTTTTTTACTTTACAATGGCTATATTAACTTTACTACTGCCTCGCTGTCCGGCATACGTACACGGATTTCGGTGTAACGAATTTCACAATAAGTGGAAAATATTTCCGGTCTACAATTGCTGAAAGCATGTTTTTTCTAAAAAAGGAAGTATAAAAAATAATTTTACACGTTTATTACGGGTTGAAATTTTGAAATTTTGAAAAGAAAATCAAAAAACCACTATGAACGTTTTAATTTTAACATCGGCGTGCAAGAGGCGTTCTACTTCTTAACACTTGGTGTTCAAGTTTGGTGCCTTTTCTTATCCCATGATGCATCAAAACGGAAGTTGCGACATTTTTCTTGTCAGCGCACGCTGAAGTCGTGATCGTGCGAAAGTAAGACCAGAAAGGGTAAGTTTTCTCTCCAAAATATTAGAAGGTATTGGATTTTGAAGCATCTGTATTATTATCCTTCGAAATTAATTGTATTGTACTTTGAAAAAGCTTAACTACGTGAAGAAAGCTTTATTTCTTTCAGTGGCTGGTGGACCATACACGAGCTGTGAATACGCAGCAGTGTTTTGGGCCATGGGGTATGGATCGCACTCGGGTCAAGGGTCATCACTGGAGCGATGACCCTTGACCCGAGCGCGATCGATATGCCACATTACCGCTGCGTAATCACAGCTAACACATGTCATTTAGTAACCACAATCGCATGTAAATTTAAAACTTTAGTTAAACATCGAAGAATATTGTTTTAGCATATGAGAGTTGGCTTTGCTTTTACTTTTCATCAGTTGATGACACGAAGAAGCCAATATTTTGTAACATTGACGAAAAGAGGCACTGTATACAAAAGTCACCCCTTTTCCTTAACCTAATAAGGCCAAATTGTCTTTCATTTGAAGTCTCATGTCGCCATATTATCTATTGTTGCATTATTTTCAGGACGTGAAAAGTTGGATGAACGTGAAATCGAAGAGTTATTACAGAAGATATTGGTACAGAAATTGAAGAGTATGAGAGTACAGATAGCTGTCTGGAAACAAGCTTGAGAACCTCAGTTCATCTCTGATGTAGATTTGAACTTTCGAGGGTTAGTAACTGAATTGATAAGTTTCTGTATTTTTGTTCTGAATTTATCTGAGCTGTGTCCAGAACGCTATGATTAACTAAATGTTACTGGAGAATAAGCTTTCAAATATACTTGTAGTCGCCCTTATCAGATGCAATGGTGGAATGAAGAATTAAAGCAGAAAGCCACAGAAAATTCACAGTAAAAAAATTACACTCTAAATTTCGGAATTTTCTGAAATTTCCACTCTGAATTTTCTGTCGCTTTCTGCTTCAAATCTTCATTGCACCCTGGCATCTGATGAAGGAGACTTCACGTCTTTGAAGGCTTATGCCAGTAACATTTAGTTGATCATAGCCTGCTACCAAATCTTAGATTATTTTATATTTTAGATCAAGACGTCTTTTGTTCTCGGTTTGTTACTGATTTTAGCTTTGTATCATAGGTGAATGTGTGGCATCATCCTCAAATGTTTACATCCCAAGCGTTTTCTTCAAAACAGCCAGTACGATTCATTTAATATTTGGAGTACAGGTTTCCGGGGATTTTCCTAATCATATATGTACAAGTTATGATGAAATACACAAAATTGTATTTTTGAGACATTAAAGACATTTCAGACATTTTTAAGACATAAGGAATTATCAAAATGTGATATATTCAAGTAAGCCAAATTTTTAGCTTTTTCAAACAGATGTTTTCGTACGTTTTTGCAAGTATGAACATATAACGTAATCCACAATAAGTAAAACCTGTTTTGTCACTACTTTGTTCATATTGTTTGAAAACGATCTACAGTGTTTATGGGGATTTTCTTTTGTTTATGTTTTGATAGGAAGGTGTTAATTAGCGTTGGTGTTTTCCTCTGACAAACTTTACAAAGTGGCCATATGGCCACTTTGTAAAGTTTGTCAGAGGAAAACACCAACGGTGTTTATGTGCCCAATTGACACTAAATAATTGTATTTTACTAAAGGAATTTTTGTGTATTTTTAAATAAAATAATTTTACTGAATATAAGTGGTCTGTTTTGTTATTTCCAGGCTTGAACACCCCATGAACGCGCAAAATTAAAGGTGTTCAACAAGTGCATATCATGTGTTTCTTAACACTTATCGTTGAACGGCGTCCATGCGTTCAAAAAGTGTTACAGCCCTTTGAACGCGTAAATGCGTTCAATTTTTTGAACGCATTTCATGTGCAACGTGTGTTCAGATATGGTACACATGGTGTTCAATATAATGTCTGATGAACACGAAGTGTTCAAAATCTGCACACGTGTGTTAAAAAATTGAACATTGGTTGAACACGTAGTGTTAAATTTCTGAACGTCTAGACGCGTTCGAAAAGTGTTACAAAAGGCGTTTAATTGGTGTTCTATCCTTTAACACTTAACTTTACAGTGTATATTTGCAATGCCCATATTTGAATTGCCACTGGAAGATTATCGTTGGTAAAATCTAAGTTGTACGTTCGTCGCGGGTAAAATTCACTGAGCTTGGCTTTGTGCACGACATTGGAAGTATTTATTCCAAGTGTGACTTGTAATACAATCAAAATTTAATAATCTAACGTTTCAGAATTCTTTCCTTTCTGAAGCAACGTAGAAATCAGCCATCAAGGAAGCTTTGCATTAAAATAAGAACTTCTCTTCCTATTTTGCAAGAGACTATATTTATGAAGTACGGTCACAGCACAGTAATGAAGTTTCTTGTAATATGTAGATTCACTTTCTACCTACAGCTTTCAATGAACTTGTCCATGAGCAGAAATAAAGAGAATCTCTGTGGTCAAAAGTTGCCTTCGATTCCACTGAACAGTGAACTGTTTATCTTAAACTTTGGATGAATAAGCTATTCTTCTGCTTACCAACATATTTGCTGGTGTCAACTTTGAGAAATGACCTCTTGCACCAAGCAGCGGCATTTTGTTCTTTCTTCAGTGACTAGGTTTCTAAAAATGCCGCCCAATCCCCCGGCAGTTTTCAACGAAGCCTGAGCAAAAGTGATCCAAACTCCTGGGCGTGCAGGCTACTTATGTAAGTACGGGAATCACAACAATGCTTTTGACATTTATAATGTCTTACACGTACCTCAACTATATCAAAACTCCACTTGAAATAAGTCATCGACGGTTGTTTGAGTAAGTGTTTAGCCGAAAATAATTACAATAAAATTGAGAATAAGGTCCAGAAAGTTAGAGATAGGCAATTATCATGCCGACGATTACAATGAACATTACAATACTGTTAAGAAAAAAATGATCCCGCCATTGTTCGAAATAAAGTACTGTTTAGCCGAATCAGAGAAAATTGATTTGAGAGTTTTATCATTTCCATGCCTTCAGGGATTGCGAGGCTTTGGTAATAAGAGTGACCCATGGCTACAGCCACCACTGCTCAAAGGAAAGATATTTCTATTCGACTTCAACCATCCAGAAAAGAACGCCGTGGAGGTCGCCCTTGAGGCAGACTTTGACAGAGAGAATTTCTATCCCATTGGTATTAGTCTCTATGAAGATTCGACTACCGGTAGGACCTTAAGGGAGCGTTAGGCTATTACGACCCAGGGTTAGCCGACAAAATTAAGGGGTTCCTCTAACCTTAAACTGCAAGGGCGTCGAAAGGTCATGTGTTTTAATCAACTAGCACTTATTGGGGCCACTGGATTTTTAAAAAATGTTCGTGGCACTCTGTCAAGAAGTCTAGGTGTACACAATATCTCAAGAAATAAAAGTGATTCTTGGCATGGTTTCATTGCCAGACGTTTTACACTTCAGTGTTATTACTATAGAAGTACACATATTTTCTGTCGTGTTAAGACCAAGTCTATTAAATGTGTGTCTTACCTTAGCTTTTAGTGTGAACATGCCGAATTCTTGAAATGCTGCGGATTAAATCAGGCAAACCGCTAGTACAAGTTAAATGTCGAACAAAGACAAAGTGCATGTTTTCAAAGTTCGATCATATTACAACTTTGAGTAGCTATGCTGTCGATGGTTAGTCGTCAATTATTGAAGAAACAGGTGAAGTCAACTTATAAACGGGGAAATATATATGAAAACTAAATTATTTGACGTCATGTCACTTAGTATTAATAGTTGAAGGTGATAAAAAGGAAATATATAAAGTGCATGTTTTCTACTGTAACTGTCTTGAAATGAAATGAAATGAAAAGTAAATTCATAGCTGTATTGTGGTATGACGTGCTGTCACAGTGCCGTGGCTAGAGTATCTCCTTACTCATAGAACGTCAGATACTTGCACTGTAAAGTTAGTGTTAAAGGATAGAACACCAATTAAACGCCTTTTTGTAACACTTTTGAACGCGTCTAGACGTTCAGAAATTTAACACTACGTGTTCAACCAATGTTCAATTTTTTAACACACGTGTGCAGATTTGAACACTTCGTGTTCATCAGACATTATATTGAAACACCATTAGCATTATTGAACACCATGTGTTCCATATCTGACATACGTTGCACATGAAATGCGTTCAAAAAATTGAACGCATTTACGCGTTCAAAGGGCTGTAACACTTTTTGAACGCATGGACGCCGTTCAACGATAAGTGCGTTAAAGGTTAGAACACATGATATGCACTTGTTGAACACCTTTATTTGCGAGTTCATGGGGTGTTCAAGCCTGGAAATAACAAAACAGACCACTTATATTCAGTAAAATTATTTTATTTAAAAATACACAAAAATTCCTTTAGTAAAATACAATTATTTAGTGTCAATTGGGCACATAAACACCGTTGGTGTTTTCCTCTGACAAACTTTACAAAGTGGCCATATGGCCACTTTGTAAAGTTTGTCAGAGGAAAACACCAACGCTAATTAACACCTTCCTATCAAAACATAAACAAAAGAAAATCCCCATAAACACTGTAGATCGTTTTCAAACAATATGAAAAAGTAGTGACAAAACAGGTTTTATTTATTGTGGATTACGTTATATGTTCATACTTGCAAAAACGTACGAAAACATCTGTTTGAAAAAGCTAAAAATTTGGCTTACTTGAATATATCACATTTTGATAATTCCTTATGTCTTCAAAATGTCTGAAATGTCTTTAATGTCTCAAAATACAATTTTGTGTATTTCATCATAACTTGTACATATATGATTAGGAAAATCCCCGGAAACCTGTACTCCAAATATTAAATGAATCGTACTGGCCGTTTTGAAGAAAACGCTTGGGATGTAAACATTGAGGATGATGCCACACATTCACCTATGATATAAGGTCTACGTACTTAACAGCAAAGCTAAAATCAGTAACAAACCGAGAACAAAAGACGTCTTGATCTAAAATATAAAATAATCTAAGATTTGGTAGCAGGCTATGATCAACTAAATGTTACTGGCATAAGCCTTCAAAGACGTGAAGTCTCCTTCATCAGATGCCAGGGTGCAATGAAGATTTGAAGCAGAAAGCGACAGAAAATTCAGAGTGGAAATTTCAGAAAATTCCGAAATTTAGAGTGTAAATTGTTTACTGTGAATTTTCTGTGGCTTTCTGCTTTAATTCTTCTTTTCACCATTGCATCTGATAAATGCGACTTCAAGTATTTGAATGCTTATTCTCCAGTAACATTTAGTTAATCATAGCGTTCTGGACATAGCTCAGATAAATTCAGAAAAAAAATACAGAAACTTATCAATTCAGTTACTAACCCTCGAAAGTTCAAATCTACATCAGAGATGAACTGAGGTTTTCAAGCTTGTTTCCAGACAGCTATCTGTACACTCATATTCTTCAATTTCTGTACCAATAGCTTCTGTAATAACTCTTCGATTTCACGTTCATCCAACTTTTCACATCCTGAAAATAATGCAACAATAGATAATATGGCGACATGAGACTTCAAATGAAAGACAATTTGGCCTTATTAGGTTAAGGAAAAGGGGTGACTTTTGTATACAGTGCCTCTTTTCGTCAATGTTACAAAATATTGGCTTCTTCGTGTCATCAACTGATGAAAAGTAAAAGCAAAGCCAACTCTCATATGCTAAAAACAATATTCTTCGATGTTTAACTAAAGTTTTAAATTTACATGCGATTGTGGTTACTAAAAGACATGTGTTAGCTGTGATTACGCAGCGGTAATGTGGCATATCGATCGCGCTCGGTAATCGCTCCAGTGATGACCCTTGACCCGAGTGCGATCGATACCCCATGGCCCAAAACACTGCTGCGTATTCACAGCTACGTGTATGGTCCACCAGCCACTGAAAGAAATAAAGCTTTCTTCACGTAGTTAAGCTTTTTCAAAGTACAATACAATTAATTTCGAAGGATAATAATACAGATGCTTCAAAATCCAATACTTTTAATATTTTGGAGAGAAAACTTACCGTTTCTGGTCTTGCTTTCGCACGATCACGACTTCAGCGTGCGCTTACAAGCAAATGTCGCAACTTTCTTTTTGATGCATCATGGGATAAGAAAAGGCACCAAACTTGAACACCAAGTGTTAAGAAGTAGAACGCCTCTTGCACGCCGATGTTAAAATTAAAACGTTCATAGTGGTTTTTTGATTTTCTTTTCAAAATTTCAAAATTTCAACCCGTAATAAACGTGTAAAATTATTTTTTATACTTCCTTTTTTAGAAAAAACATGCTTTCAGCAATTGTAGACCGGAAATATTTTCCACTTATTGTGAAATTCGTTACACCGAAATCCGTATACGTATGTCGGACAGCGAGGCAGTAGTAAAGTTCATATAGCCATTGTAAAGTAAAAAACACAAAAGATTGTTAATTGTTTCACAGTATTGTAAAATTTCTGTGATACTGAGTTTTTGAACACTTGAAGGAGATAGTTGTTAACACTACGTGTTCAGGTTTAGAACATCATTGCTAATAATATGAACACTAGTGTTAACAATATGAACATTAGCCGTTCAAATTTGAACACCGACATGTACATTTTGAACGCGTAAAGACGCGTCTAGCGTCCGCTATTTTTACAGTGTAGAATCGTCTGAAACATTGTGTCTCCGAGGAAGACACTTTTGATTCGTATGCATGTTACAAGCATCAGGCTTTTGCAATTGTCCATTTTCATGCGTCAATTCGTGACTTTACATTATGACTATTTGGGTCCTGTCACCGTATTCAAAAAACAGTGCACAATTAAATATGGTAAAGTCTATCGACTAAAGGCAATATAGAGAAAAAACAATATTTATATATATATATATATATATATATATATATATATATATATATATATATTATATATATATATATATGAGGAGAGAGAGAGAGAGAGAGAGAGAGAGAGAGAGAGAGAGAGAGAGAGAGAGAGAGAGAGAGAGCGTAATGTAATGTTTGTACTGAAGGACAGCTATTGCAAATATTGTAGTGTGATTGTTTTGACTAGTTTCTAAATTTCGTGAAGTTTTGAAAAGT